>NC_143026.1:98212320-98369820 GCF_057628025.1 Oncorhynchus mykiss | reverse complement strand
AAATAGACGAGCATTTACATTCAATTAAAAACGTTTTTGTATAAAACATTTTAATAGGAAATCGTGTTTCAAGTTTTGGGAAAAAAGTGAATGTCACAGGATGCATAGGTTCCTGTGGATGCGAATTTTTTTTTACATTATGTAATTGTTGCCCATCACGAGAGAGGGTATGAGACGAAATTTGGGACCTCTAGCCCTTCGGGAAGTATTTTTAATCATTTTTTGAAAATTACAGAAATTGGTCGAAAAAATGACAGAGTCCCACTTTTCACAGCCGTGCACCTGGTGATTGAAAACGTGCATCTGGTAACCCAAAAATGCGGTTCTCAATGCGCTTGCCGGTGTTACAGATATACATGTCCGATAATGATGCACCCTACTACGGACCTTTTTCAATGGGGGCCGGCCTGAATTATTTATGGAAGGTATGATTACTTTTTTTTTCTCCGTGCAACTGGTGATTGAAAACGTGCACCTGGTCACCCAAAACACGGTTCTCTATGCGGTTAGCGGTGTTCCCGAGATTCATGTCCGATAATGATGCACCCTACTACGGACCTTTTCAATGGGGGCCGGTCCGAATTATTTATGGAAGGTATGATTTTTTTTTTCTCTCTCCGTGCAACTGGTGATTGAAAACGTGCATCTGGTAACCCAAAACACGGTTCTCTATGCGGTTAGCGGTGTTCCCGAGATTCATGTCCGATAATGATGCACCCTACTACGGACCTTTTCAATGGGGGCCGGTCCGAATTATTTATGGAAGGTATGATTTTTTTTTTCTCTCTCCGTGCAACTGGTGATTGAAAACGTGCATCTGGTAACCCAAAACACGGTTCTCTATGCGGTTAGCGGTGTTCCCGAGATTCATGTCCGATAATGATGCACCCTACTACGGACCTTTTCAATGGGGGCCGGTCCGAATTATTTATGGAAGGTATGATTTTTTTTTTTTTTTTCAACACTTTTCCCCTCTTTTTCTCTCTCTGCCGGGGCCGGCCCTGGGTGCTTTATGGACGGTTTAAAACATGACTATGGATGCAAATGCTCATTTTCCTCCGTGCACCTGGTGATTGAAAACGTGCATCTGGTAACCCAAAAATTATAAAACGGTTTTAAATACTTTTACCCGTCATTCTATTGATATAGCCCGCTAGGGGAGTGCCCCACTACGGCCCTCTCTCTGTCAGGCCCGTCCTTGAGTGCTTTTTAGACACTTTAAGAAATCACGATGGATGCAGATTGCTATTAATCCTCCGTGCAACTGGTGATTGAAAACGTGCATCTGGTAACCCAAAATTTCAAATATGGTTCAAAATGAATTTAAAGGCACCCCTCTCATTGTTGCCCGCTATGGGAGCACCCCACTAAGGCCCTGTCTCGGTCGGGGCCGTCCTGAGTGCTTTATAGACACTTTAAGAAATCGCGATGGATGCAGATTGCTATTAATCCTCCGTGCAACTGGTGATTGAAAATGTGCAACTGGTGATTGAAAACGTGCACCTGGTCACCCAAAACACGGTTCTCTATGCGGTTAGCGGTGTTCCATATATTCATGTCCGGTTATGGCGCACCCTACTACGGACCTTTAGCAATGGGGGCCGGTCCCAATTATTTATGGAAGGTAGGATTTTTTTTTTTTTTTCAACACTTTTCCCCTCTTTTTCTCTCTCTGCCGGGGCCGGCCAAGAGTGCTTTATGGACGGTTTAAAACATGACTATGGATGCAAATGCTCATTTTCCTCCGTGCACCTGGTGATTGAAAACGTGCATCTGGTAACCCAAAAATTATAAAACTGTTTTAAATCATTTTACCGGTCATTCTATTGATATAGCCCGCTAGGGGAGTGCCCCACTACGGCCCTGTCTCGGTCGGGGCCGTCCTTGGGTGCTTTTTAGACACTTTAAGAAATCGCGATGGATGCAGATTGCTATTAATCCTCCGTGCAACTGGTGATTGAAAACGTGCATCTGGTAACCCAAAAATTATAAAACTGTTTTAAATCATTTTACCGGTCATTCTATTGATATAGCCCGCTAGGGGAGTGCCCCACTACGGCCCTGTCTCGGTCGGGGCCGTCCTTGGGTGCTTTTTAGACACTTTAAGAAATCGCGATGGATGCAGATTGCTATTAATCCTCCGTGCAACTGGTGATTGAAAACGTGCATCTGGTAACCCAAAAATTATAAAACTGTTTTAAATCATTTTACCGGTCATTCTATTGATATAGCCCGCTAGGGGAGTGCCCCACTACGGCCCTGTCTCGGTCGGGGCCGTCCTTGGGTGCTTTTTAGACACTTTAAGAAATCGCGATGGATGCAGATTGCTATTAATCCTCCGTGCAACTGGTGATTGAAAACGTGCATCTGGTAACCCAAAAATTATAAAACTGTTTTAAATCATTTTACCGGTCATTCTATTGATATAGCCCGCTAGGGGAGTGCCCCACTACGGCCCTGTCTCGGTCGGGGCCGTCCTTGGGTGCTTTTTAGACACTTTAAGAAATTGCGATGGATGCAGATTGCTATTAATCCTCCGTGCAACTGGTGATTGAAAACGTGCATCTGGTAACCCAAAAATTTAAATATGGTTCAAAACCCGGGTAACACCACTCTATTTACGGACATGACAGTAGAGCTTACCCCCTGGAGCTATTGACCTCCAGGGTTGTAGGCCCTTACTCACCACCCGGGTATCACCCCTCTATTTCGGGGATGATACCAGCAGGGGACCCCCCCCACCTCCACAACCTCGCATACCAGGTGAACCAGGGCACCCACACTTAAGCACCCCTCCTCGGACATTAAAGCAGATAACCGCGCTGTTATGAACCGCGTGCACCTGGTCACCCAAATGGAACTTGTGCACCTGGTCACCCAAAAGGACCGGCGTGCACCTGGTCACCCAAAAGACCCGTGTGCACCTGGTCACCCAAAGGCCGGCGTGCACCTGGTCACCCAAAAGACCCGTGTGCACCTGGTCACCCAAAAGACCCGTGTGCACCTGGTCACCCAAAGGCCGGCGTGCACCTGGTCACCCAAAGGCCGGCGTGCACCTGGTCACCCAAAAGACCCGTGTGCACCTGGTCACCCAAAGGCCGGCGTGCACCTGGTCACCCAAAAGACCCGTGTGCACCTGGTCACCCAAAAGACCCGTGTGCACCTGGTCACCCAAAGGCCGGCGTGCACCTGGTCACCCAAAAGACCCGTGTGCACCTGGTCACCCAAAAGACCCGTGTGCACCTGGTCACCCAAAGGCCGGCGTGCACCTGGTCACCCAAAAGACCCGTGTGCACCTGGTCACCCAAAAGACCCGTGTGCACCTGGTCACCCAAAGGCCGGCGTGCACCTGGTCACCCAAAGGCCGGCGTGCACCTGGTCACCCAAAAGACCCGTGTGCACCTGGTCACCCAAAGGCCGGCGTGCACCTGGTCACCCAAAAGACCCGTGTGCACCTGGTCACCCAAAAGACCCGTGTGCACCTGGTCACCCAAAGGCCGGCGTGCACCTGGTCACCCAAAAGACCCGTGTGCACCTGGTCACCCAAAAGACCCGTGTGCACCTGGTCACCCAAAGGCCGGCGTGCACCTGGTCACCCAAAGGCCGGCGTGCACCTGGTCACCCAAAAGACCCGTGTGCACCTGGTCACCCAAAGGCCGGCGTGCACCTGGTCACCCAAAAGACCCGTGTGCACCTGGTCACCCAAAAGACCCGTGTGCACCTGGTCACCCAAAGGCCGGCGTGCACCTGGTCACCCAAAAGACCCGTGTGCACCTGGTCACCCAAAAGACCCGTGTGCACCTGGTCACCCAAAGGCCGGCGTGCACCTGGTCACCCAAAGGCCGGCGTGCACCTGGTCACCCAAAAGACCCGTGTGCACCTGGTCACCCAAAGGCCGGCGTGCACCTGGTCACCCAAAAGACCCGTGTGCACCTGGTCACCCAAAAGACCCGTGTGCACCTGGTCACCCAAAGGCCGGCGTGCACCTGGTCACCCAAAAGACCCGTGTGCACCTGGTCACCCAAAAGACCCGTGTGCACCTGGTCACCCAAAAGACCCGTGTGCACCTGGTCACCTAAAAATTATAAAACGGTTTTAAATATTTTTACCCGTCATTCTATTGCTATAGCCCGCCAGGGGAGTGCCCCACTACGGCCCTGTCTCGGTCGGGGCCGTCCTTGGTGCTTTATGGACACTTTAAGAAATTGCGATGGATGCAGATTGCTATTAATCCCATGTGCACCTGGTCACCCAAAACGGCCCATGTGCACCTGGTCACCCAAAAATTATAAAACTGTTTTAAATATTTTTACCCGTCATTCTATTGCTATAGCCCGCTATGGGAGCACCCTACTACGGCCCTGTCTCGGTCGGGGCCGTCCTGAGTGCTTTATGGGCACTTTAAGAAATTGCGATGGATGCAGATTGCTATTAATCCCATGTGCACCTGGTCACCCAAAACGGCCCATGTGCACCTGGTCACCCAAAAGACCCGTGTGCACCTGGTCACCCAAAAGACCCGTGTGCACCTGGTCACCCAAACGGCCCGTGTGCACCTGGTCACCCAAACGGCCCATGTGCACCTGGTCACCCAAAACGGCCCATGTGCACCTGGTCACCCAAAAGACCCGTGTGCACCTGGTCACCCAAACGGCCCATGTGCACCTGGTCACCCAAAACGGCCCATGTGCATCTCATAGCTTCTCTCTCCGGCCTTCCTCCGTGTCTCTTTGTTTGCTCCACCAAACGACCTAACCCTAACCCTAACCCTAACCCTAACCCTAACCCTAACCCTAACCCTAACCCTAACCCTAACCCCTAACCCTAACCCTAACCCCTAACCCTAACCCTAACCCTAACCCTAACCCTAACCCTAACCCTAACCCTAACCCTAACCCTAACCCTAACCCTAACCCTAACCCTAACCCTAACCCTAACCCTAACCCTAACCCTAACCCTAACCCTAACCCTAACCCTAACCCTAACCCTAACCCTAACCCTAACCCTAACCCTAACCCTAACCCTAACCCTAACCCTAACCCTAACCCTAACCCTAACCCTAACCCTAACCCTATCCAACAGAGAACTACAAGGACACCTCCCACAACAAGCCACTCACCTCTACCATACCAGGGTACCCAGAGACCTATCCATACCCTGACCAGGATGGGTCCCTTCCGGTTTAAACAAAACCTGCTGAACCACCCCGAAATCCTAGCCCAAACAGGACTACAAGGGACCAGGCACAGGCAGCGAGTGCCCAGGTGGCTTCTGATCCTTCCGTGCCATCCCACACCCAAACCAGGGAGGAACGGCATGCTAAGCCACAGGAACGGAAGATTACCAAGCCACGAAAACGCCTGGCCAACGAATCACTACTCGGGGACCAGCACAATCCTCCACTCCAATCAAAGGGCATCAAAAAAATCATCAACGATTGGGCAGCTACGGACCACAACCTCCCCACCTTAAACACTACACCAGGAGACACCCACACCCGGGACCAAACAAAGGAAACCACCGGATCCTACCCATCATTACAACCTACAACTCACCCAGCCTCCGAATGACTACTATCATCCAGCAAAGACTCCAGCACAAACAACTACTCCCTCTCCACACACCCATCCTGGCCTTCAAACGGAACAAAAATCTCAAGGACTCCCTGGTCAGCAGCCACCTCACATTATAAACCAGAGGGACGAATTACTACTCCCGGGAACCTCCAGGCCCTATACCACCACCACGACTGGACCATTACTGAGGCCTTCAGTACAACGGAGGAACGACTGGACAGACACTGCACCTGCACCTTACACACCCCACATCCCATACAACAGATAGGGGGTCATTAAGACCACAAAAAACAGATCTTCAAATAGCACCATAGAGTTACCATGCCCATGGACTCTCAAGAAATACTTTCCTTTTTAAAAAAAAAAAAAAAAAGAAATATATAACTATATATTTATATATAAGTATATCTTTTTTTTCCCCGCTTTCTTGAACTCAGGGTTACCATGACCATGGACCCTTTAATGCAAAGAAACTATAAAATAGAAATCTAAATATCTTTATGTTATTTACCAAGAACCCTCACCATCTCACCATCCTTCCAACTCTACCTCATTGAAGATACCCACCAGCACCCCCAACGGACGAGAACCTTTTTTCTCCAACTACTCTGGGGGCACGGCTTTGTCGACTCCCCCGCAGCGAGCAGACCCTAAGCAAACTAGGCCCGACCATACACCAAGCAAGAAGACCGGAGGAAATGGTAGCGACCGGACTCCTTCGGGACCCCTCTGGGGCCTGTTGGCAGACCTATCGGCTCAACCCTCCCAAGCCCCCTTACACACGGGAGACTCACGTAACGCGCTGGACCACTATCTACCCCAGATTAGATCTGGATTGGCAGTAGGTTCAGTAGCGCGTGTTTGGTCCTAGCGGGTTGGGATACCCAAAAGAGGGGCTTTTGGGTTATGCGCTGCGGCTGGAGGATCGCGTCTGCCGAATAACCCCTGGGGTGCCCAGATAATGTCTGGCGAGGTATCGGACCCCACAGAGGAAATTCCTACTGGGGACCCCCTACCCCGCCGCACTTAGCCTGGACAACCGAACCATTTTTTTACCTGGACTACGTACCAGTTCACTGTCTAGGGATGATATACCTCTGGAAACGTTACGATCCTGGAAGGGAGTAATTCCACTGGTCACTATTACCCAAAAACTCTGAATTACCTACAACTGAGATGGTGTGGATGGAAGCACCCAATTAACTTCTACTACTGCCGGACGTTTCATACGTAAGCCAGAGAAGGTTTGCCGGCTTCTAAACCCTCCATACACCGACCGTAACACAGGACGTGACTCCAGGGGCGGATGCATGACAACCGTATAGAGGGCTCGCCTTCTGGGTGTCTGTCTGCTCAAACCACTGGCGGTTATAGACTGACCACTTGACAGGGACACATGGCAACCGACTGAGGTCCGGACCTGCACAAGGTACGCAACTCGATGGTTTTGCCTGATCCTACGCCGAGTATACCCATACAGACCAGCTGGATTCGACTAGACATGGGTTGATTGGGAATTAGGATCCTGGAAGGGAATAACTCCCAATCATACACATGATTGAAAACATCCAGGACCAAAGACTGACGAACACTGAAGTGAATACATAGACAACATGGAGCTAAAAAAGAAGGATCCGAAAGAGAGTAAAACTCCTAGGTTGCACTATGCTTTCCACTTCCGTCGACACAGCGGACCCGGACATCATGACCATACTACTCGACATGGACACATGGCAACCAACCGAGAACCGGACCTGCATAAGGTACGCAACTCAAGGGCTTTGCCTGATCCTAAGTTGAGTTGACAGACCTACCTAAACTTAACCTCTTCTATACCTTACCCTAACCCTAACCCTAACCTTAACCATCCCAAAACCCATACCTAAACTTAACCCTAACCTTAACCCTTCTTTCAAAAAAACCATATCTTACCCTAACCCCAAACCCTAACCTTAACCATTCTAAAACCTTACCTAACCCTAACCCTACAGACAGACAGTCCTTTAACCCAACCAACGGGTTAATCTACAAGTGGGCTACCATGGGGCCTACGACTTTGGCCGGCCGCGCCCGTACCCTCCGACCCGCGCGTATATGATGTGGAGTGCAACCCCTCCCTTCCCCCCTCCGGTTTCCACGTGTCAGAGATGGAAGTGGATCAACCGACTCAAAACTAGAAACCAAACACTTGGCGAGTCACCGCTGCGTTGCCGGATGTAGGGTATGGACGCAGCAAGCCAAGGAAATTTTATCCCTTACACTGACTGGGATCCTCCCTAATCCGGCCTTTTACAAGGGTTTTTTTTCCTCCACCCTTGTACCCTCTGGATTGGTTTGATGGTGAACAGGTTCAAAATTATCATTAGATTATATACCAACTAAAATAACCCTACTCTTCTCCTGACCCCTGGATGCACACCACCATTTTTTACAACCCAAAAGCATTTTTTATTGATGAACACTACACACCCCCCGCCCCTTTTTTTCTCAACAAGAAGAATTTCCCCCCCCACCCCCCCCCCCCCCCTTCAACAAAAGAAGACTCCTACTCAAAGATTCTACCTTTTTCTACTAAAGAGGATTTCTCTCAAAGACCCCCCCCCCCCTTTTTTTCAACAAGAATTTCCCCCCCCCCCCCCCCCACCTTCAACAAAAGAAGACCCCTACTCAAAGATTCTACCTTTTTTTACCAAAGAGGATTTTTCTCAAAGACCCCCCCCCCCCCCCTTCTTTTTCAACAAGAAGAATTTCCCCCCCCCCCTTCAACAAAAGAAGACTCCTACTCAAAGATTTTACCTTTTTTCTACTAAAGAGGATTTTTTTACCCATCCTGGCGACCGTATTTCCAACTTAGGAGCAAAATGATACATATTACAATATAGGCCCACCACACTCACACCCCTGCACCATACACCCACATACCAAAAACCCAGGATAATACCAACATCCTACACCAGACCCTCCCCCAGGTAAGTATTCCCCCCTCCCCCCAGGTAAGTCTCTCCCCTACTGGAGTGGTCCCATCATCTTCGGAGGACAAACATCACTGGAAACAGCCAAAAAAGTTTTTCTGGACCCGTACCTCCCATTCCCCAAGTGGACGTTAACTGGACAACACGGCCAAATCTACTATATACCCAGGATCCCAAATGGACGAAAACGCGATGGAAGCTATACTCCGCTAAAAAGCACCAACTAAAGAGGACAAGTTTAGCAACACTTCCCAGCTGGCCAAACTGAAACTACCCCCCAGAAATACTACCTACCACTACCCCTCAACAAAGAAACAAGGTTATAAGTTCCCCACACACCTGGAAATGACCAGAGTTCACGAACTTTACTTCAACTCTACATCGCTCCTTCCGCACTCTAACGCAAACTCCAAAAAGACGGAAAAAGATGTCCACCACTTTTGAAAGCTTACAGACAGACCTATGAGTCACCTAGAAACTCCACTATAGTCTCATCCGAATCCCACAGATGTCCACCCTACCCTCAACTCCTCCTGAAACTACAGAACCTCTTCTTGGGTTCCTTCTAGGCCCAAACCCTCAACAAGAGCAGACCGCTCCCGAAGCTAACACACAAGTCAATGGAGACACAGAGGTCAAACACTACTTTCTCAGAGGAGGATCTAATATACTTCTACTCATCACAGAAACTCCACGTTTTGCTCATCCTGACCCTTAAGACTTCTAGTCTTACCTAAAATCAACCTCACACCTCTGGGACCCCCACGTCCTATACAGCACCCCAAAAGCAAAGTTCCATCCTTCGCATTGGTTTCTATGACAAAGGCTCCCCTACACCTTACAGACGAACAGACGCCTCACTCAAACAAAGGGAAGATCTCATTGGACCAAACTCCAACAGGCCTTCACGTGCACACCGCATGCACACCTTGTGCCATCTCATGATTGGACCCTGGCCTAAACCACACCCCCAGTTTTTCACATAAAAAGAGGAGCACCCCTCAGTCTCAGCATCATTAGGGTCCACGGATCCCCAAAGAGCCTTCTACTGGATACAAGACTCAAGCTGGAAACCTGCAGAAGACCTCCTCTCCTCCTCTCCTCCACTGACCTACTGGATACAGACCCCAGCCCGGACTCTACCAAGACGAACCTCTCCCCCACAGATCTACTGGATAAAGACCCAAGCCTGCACTCTACCCAGACCACCTCTCCCCTCAAGGATCTACCGGACCCCAACTATATACCAACCCCTAAAGGGACACCTCACTGGGACCCAGACACCAGCTGATATTCTACACTCCCCACAAGCATCTCACCTGAACGACCGGACTCCTACGACTCGCCCTCCCCCCCCAAAAAAGATACCTCATCAGGACCCAAACACCAGCTGATACTCCCACAGACCTTCATAGACCTTCCAGACCACCGAGACTCTACCACTCACATACACCCACACACACCCTATTTTTTCCGGTCCATAATACGGCTTTTTTACCGCATTACGACCCAGTGCTCCTTTTTGCACTTTTTTTCCTCTCTGCCACCTGATGAAGCCGAGCAAGGCAGAAACGCGTCGTGGCTGGGTTTCCCCTAGATCTGTTGTGTAGCTGTAAAGAGGACAGGTCCCACACAGACTTCGGGGGTAACTCTTTTTGGCTACTCAATTTTCTTTGTACTTTTCTCTTTCCTTACTTTTAGTTTTCACATAGGTACACACCACACATGGCTGATCTACGGGACAACGCAGACTCTGGGGACTGCGAGGACTATTCAGACCCCCCACTCTACATCTAGACTAGCCCCACAATCGCGACGGGTCTTAATGATCTATACGGACTCTCGGAACAAATCCGCAAGATACGCACCAAGGGACCGGACGAAAACAGCTCCGACCGGCAGCCTGGGCTCATTATGGAAACGCCACATAATGAACATTTCTCCAAAGCTTCTACACAGCGGGGGAAACATCCCACACCAATGGACCTTCTCTCCCACCAGACAGCACCCCTCCACGGTCTCCATAGGACCAAAACCACCGGAGGACTACACCCCTACACCATTACATCAGGGGCACAAAGACACATCTCCTGATGCCATCCCCACCAGACCACCCCACTCTACATCCTACCTCATACCACCCCACTCCAGGACCTCCAGAAGATCCACCTCAGACCTTCCACCCAGAACCCCACCCCCCCTTCTGGAACTCCTACTCCCCCCTCCTACGGAACACCACCACCCCACAGCACCCCCAAGACTAACAAGCTGGCACTCTACGTCCCGGACCCAACCAGCAGACCAAAAGGGGCTCATCTACCCCACCCCAACCCACACCTTCAACCACATGGCTCCACAGGACCGGACCTCCTACACGCAGCACTACTCCTAAGGGGACAGGTAGCCCAGCAGATGAGAAAACCCCTAGGGACACCACCCCTAACCACCAGGTTAACCTGGTCTCACCAACCAACAACAAAGCGGAGGAACACCACACCACTGGGGCCCCACCTATCCCCCCCAACGCCTACTCTACAGCACGGTCACTCTCCAAGCTGATTAAGAGCCAGACACCACATGGAGATGATCAGCTTTTACCTCTCGGACAACCAGCTACCTCCGGGCTACCTCCACCAGACCAGAACGCTTACGGCTACCTTCACACCATCAGGAGCATCTGACACCACCCTAGCGGCTCTCGCTACAGCATCTTCACTTTGGATCCAAACCAGCCACCAGATCCTAGAACAGCACTACAGGGAGGAACTATCCCACAAATACACCATACTCTACAACACTCCATCCTGCCCTGACTGGCAGGAAGCCTGGTATTTAGGGGTTACATGGGCCCAGAAACTCCTCAGCGAACCACTCCGGGACTACTTGTTACAGGACATCAGGGACTCACTCCCCAAATTCTACGGGAATTGGCCTACGAGAGACTACAGCCCATTCCAACTACCACTCACCCACTGCCAACCTCACAGTGAGGACGAGGGGGATACCACCCTACAGAAGGCACACACCAGCAGACCCTCTCCTTCTCCACGGACCCACGGATACCCCACATCGGGACGATACCCTCTGAAGGAAGATTCCACTTCCCCTCTCCCGGAATCATCTAACACCACCACTCCAGAGACAAATATTTCCCCTATCCAACAGAGAACTACAAGGACACCTCCCACAACAAGCCACTCACCTCTACCATACCAGGGTACCCAGAGACCTATCCATACCCTGACCAGGATGGGTCCCTTCCGGTTTAAACAAAACCTGCTGAACCACCCCGAAATCCTAGCCCAAACAGGACTACAAGGGACCAGGCACAGGCAGCGAGTGCCCAGGTGGCTTCTGATCCTTCCGTGCCATCCCACACCCAAACCAGGGAGGAACGGCATGCTAAGCCACAGGAACGGAAGATTACCAAGCCACGAAAACGCCTGGCCAACGAATCACTACTCGGGGACCAGCACAATCCTCCACTCCAATCAAAGGGCATCAAAAAAATCATCAACGATTGGGCAGCTACGGACCACAACCTCCCCACCTTAAACACTACACCAGGAGACACCCACACCCGGGACCAAACAAAGGAAACCACCGGATCCTACCCATCATTACAACCTACAACTCACCCAGCCTCCGAATGACTACTATCATCCAGCAAAGACTCCAGCACAAACAACTACTCCCTCTCCACACACCCATCCTGGCCTTCAAACGGAACAAAAATCTCAAGGACTCCCTGGTCAGCAGCCACCTCACATTATAAACCAGAGGGACGAATTACTACTCCCGGGAACCTCCAGGCCCTATACCACCACCACGACTGGACCATTACTGAGGCCTTCAGTACAACGGAGGAACGACTGGACAGACACTGCACCTGCACCTTACACACCCCACATCCCATACAACAGATAGGGGGTCATTAAGACCACAAAAAACAGATCTTCAAATAGCACCATAGAGTTACCATGCCCATGGACTCTCAAGAAATACTTTCCTTTTTAAAAAAAAAAAAAAAAAGAAATATATAACTATATATTTATATATAAGTATATCTTTTTTTTCCCCGCTTTCTTGAACTCAGGGTTACCATGACCATGGACCCTTTAATGCAAAGAAACTATAAAATAGAAATCTAAATATCTTTATGTTATTTACCAAGAACCCTCACCATCTCACCATCCTTCCAACTCTACCTCATTGAAGATACCCACCAGCACCCCCAACGGACGAGAACCTTTTTTCTCCAACTACTCTGGGGGCACGGCTTTGTCGACTCCCCCGCAGCGAGCAGACCCTAAGCAAACTAGGCCCGACCATACACCAAGCAAGAAGACCGGAGGAAATGGTAGCGACCGGACTCCTTCGGGACCCCTCTGGGGCCTGTTGGCAGACCTATCGGCTCAACCCTCCCAAGCCCCCTTACACACGGGAGACTCACGTAACGCGCTGGACCACTATCTACCCCAGATTAGATCTGGATTGGCAGTAGGTTCAGTAGCGCGTGTTTGGTCCTAGCGGGTTGGGATACCCAAAAGAGGGGCTTTTGGGTTATGCGCTGCGGCTGGAGGATCGCGTCTGCCGAATAACCCCTGGGGTGCCCAGATAATGTCTGGCGAGGTATCGGACCCCACAGAGGAAATTCCTACTGGGGACCCCCTACCCCGCCGCACTTAGCCTGGACAACCGAACCATTTTTTTACCTGGACTACGTACCAGTTCACTGTCTAGGGATGATATACCTCTGGAAACGTTACGATCCTGGAAGGGAGTAATTCCACTGGTCACTATTACCCAAAAACTCTGAATTACCTACAACTGAGATGGTGTGGATGGAAGCACCCAATTAACTTCTACTACTGCCGGACGTTTCATACGTAAGCCAGAGAAGGTTTGCCGGCTTCTAAACCCTCCATACACCGACCGTAACACAGGACGTGACTCCAGGGGCGGATGCATGACAACCGTATAGAGGGCTCGCCTTCTGGGTGTCTGTCTGCTCAAACCACTGGCGGTTATAGACTGACCACTTGACAGGGACACATGGCAACCGACTGAGGTCCGGACCTGCACAAGGTACGCAACTCGATGGTTTTGCCTGATCCTACGCCGAGTATACCCATACAGACCAGCTGGATTCGACTAGACATGGGTTGATTGGGAATTAGGATCCTGGAAGGGAATAACTCCCAATCATACACATGATTGAAAACATCCAGGACCAAAGACTGACGAACACTGAAGTGAATACATAGACAACATGGAGCTAAAAAAGAAGGATCCGAAAGAGAGTAAAACTCCTAGGTTGCACTATGCTTTCCACTTCCGTCGACACAGCGGACCCGGACATCATGACCATACTACTCGACATGGACACATGGCAACCAACCGAGAACCGGACCTGCATAAGGTACGCAACTCAAGGGCTTTGCCTGATCCTAAGTTGAGTTGACAGACCTACCTAAACTTAACCTCTTCTATACCTTACCCTAACCCTAACCCTAACCTTAACCATCCCAAAACCCATACCTAAACTTAACCCTAACCTTAACCCTTCTTTCAAAAAAACCATATCTTACCCTAACCCCAAACCCTAACCTTAACCATTCTAAAACCTTACCTAACCCTAACCCTACAGACAGACAGTCCTTTAACCCAACCAACGGGTTAATCTACAAGTGGGCTACCATGGGGCCTACGACTTTGGCCGGCCGCGCCCGTACCCTCCGACCCGCGCGTATATGATGTGGAGTGCAACCCCTCCCTTCCCCCCTCCGGTTTCCACGTGTCAGAGATGGAAGTGGATCAACCGACTCAAAACTAGAAACCTAACCCTAACCCTAACCCTAACCCTAACCCTAACCCTAACCCTAACCCTAACCCCTAACCCTAACCCTAACCCTAACCCTAACCCTAACCCTAACCCTAACCCTAACCCTAACCCTAACCCTAACCCTTAACCCTTAACCCTAACCCTAACCCTAACCCCTAACCCTAACCCTAACCCTAACCCTAACCCCTAACCCTAACCCTAACCCTAACCCTAACCCTAACCCTAACCCTAACCCTAACCCTAACCCTAACCCCTAACCCTAACCCCTAACCCTAACCTTAACCCTTCTTTCAAAAAAACCATATCTTACCCTAACCCCAAACCCTAACCTTAACCATTCTAAAACCTTACCTAACCCTAACCCTACAGACAGACAGTCCTTTAACCCAACCAACGGGTTAATCTACAAGTGGGCTACCATGGGGCCTACGACTTTGGCCGGCCGCGCCCGTACCCTCCGACCCGCGCGTATATGATGTGGAGTGCAACCCCTCCCTTCCCCCCTCCGGTTTCCACGTGTCAGAGATGGAAGTGGATCAACCGACTCAAAACTAGAACCCAATCATACACATGATTGAAAACATCCAGGACCAAAGACTGACGAACACTGAAGTGAATACATAGACAACATGGAGCTAAAAAAGAAGGATCCGAAAGAGAGTAAAACTCCTAGGTTGCACTATGCTTTCCACTTCCGTCGACACAGCGGACCCGGACATCATGACCATACTACTCGACATGGACACATGGCAACCAACCGAGAACCGGACCTGCATAAGGTACGCAACTCAAGGGCTTTGCCTGATCCTAAGTTGAGTTGACAGACCTACCTAAACTTAACCTCTTCTATACCTTACCCTAACCCTAACCCTAACCTTAACCATCCCAAAACCCATACCTAAACTTAACCCTAACCCTAACCCTAACCCTAAACCATATCTTACCCTAAACCCCAAACCCTAACCTTAACCATTCTAAAACCTTACCTAACCCTAACCCTACAGACAGACAGTCCTTTAACCCAACCAACGGGTTAATCTACAAGTGGGCTACCATGGGGCCTACGACTTTGGCCGGCCGCGCCCGTACCCTCCGACCCGCGCGTATATGATGTGGAGTGCAACCCCTCCCTTCCCCCCTCCGGTTTCCACGTGTCAGAGATGGAAGTGGATCAACCGACTCAAAACTAGAAACCAGAAACCTAACCCATCCTCCCCAATCCGGCCTTTTACAAGGGTTTTTTTTCCTCAACCCTTGTACCCTCTGGATTGGTTTGATGGTGAACAGGTTCAAAATTATCATTAGATTATATACCAACTAAAATAACCCTACTCTACTCCTGACCCCTGGATGCACACCACCTTTTTTTACAACCCAAAAGCATTTTTTATTGATGAACACTACACCCCCCACCCCTTTTTTTTTCTCAACAAGAAGAATTTCCCCCCCCCCCCCCCCTTCAACAAAAGAAGACCCCTACTCAAAGATTCTACCTTTCTCTACTAAAGAAGATTTCTCTCAAAGACCACCCCCCCCCCCTTTTTTTCAACAAGAAGAATTCCCCCCCCCCCCCCTTCAACAAAAGAAGACCCCTACTCAAAGATTCTACCTTTTTCTACCAAAGAGGATTTTTTTCAAAGACCCCCCCCCCCCTTCTTTTTCAACAAGAAGAATCCCCCCCCCCCCCCCCCTTCAACAAAAGAAGACTCCTACTCAAAGATTTTACCTTTTTCCACTAAAGAGGATTTTTTTACCCATCCTGACGACCATATTTCCAACTTAGGAGCAAAATAATACAAATTACAATATAGGCCCACCACACTCACACCCCTGCACCATACACCCACATACCAAAAACCCAGGATAATACCAACATCCGACACCAGACCCTCCCCCAGGTAAGTATTCCCCCCTCCCCCCAGGTAAGTCTCTCCCCTACTGGAGTGGTCCCATCATCTTCGGAGGACAAACATCACTGGAAACAGCCAAAAAAGTTTTTCTGGACCCGTACCTCCCATTCCCCAAGTGGACGTTAACTGGACAACACGGCCAAATCTACTATATACCCAGGATCCCAAATGGACGAAAACGCGATGGAAGCTATACTCCGCTAAAAAGCACCAACTAAAGACGACAAGTTTAGCAACACTTCCCAGCTGGCCAAACTGAAACTACCCCCCAGAAACACTACCTAACACTACCCCTTAACAAAGAAACTAGGTTATAAGTTCCCCACACACCTGAAAATGACCAGAGTTCACGATCTTCACCTCAACTCTACATCGCTCCTTCGGCACTCTTACGCAAACTCCAAAAAGACGGAAAAAGATGTCCACCACTTTTGAAAGCCTACAGACAGACCTATGGGTCACCTAGAAACTCCACTATAGTCTCATCCGAATCCCACAGATGTCCACCCTACCCTCAACTCCTCCTGAAACTACAGAACCTCTTCTTGGGTTCCTTCTAGGCCCAAACCCTCAACAAGAGCAGACCGCTCCCGAAGCTAACACACAAGTCAATGGAGACACAGAGGTCAAACACTACGTTCTCAGAGGAGGATCTAATATACTTCTACTCATCACAGAAACTCCACGTTTTGCTCATCCTGACCCTTAAGACTTCTAGTCTTACCTAAAATCAACCTCACACCTCTGGGACCCACATCCTATACAGCACCCCAAAAGCAAAGTTCCATCCTTCGCATTGGTTTCTATGACAAAGGCTCCCCTACACCTTACAGACGAACAGACGCCTCACTCAAACAAAGGGAAGATCTCATTGGACCAAACTCCAACAGGCCTTCACGTGCACACCGCATGCACACCTTGTGCCATCTCATGATTGGACCCCTGGCCTAAACCACACCCCCAGTTTTTCACATAAAAAGAGGAGCACCCCTCAGTCTCAGCATCATTAGGATCCACGGATCCCCAGAGAAGCCTTCTACTGGATACAAGACTCAAGCTGGAAACCTGCAGAAGACCTCCTCTCCTCCTCTCCTCCACTGACCTACTGGACACAGACCCCAGCCTGGACTCTACCAAGACGAACCTCTCCCCACAGATCTACTGGATAAAGACCCAAGCCTGCACTCTACCCAGACCACCTCTCCCCTCAAGGATCTACCGGACCCCAACTATATACCAACCCCTAAAGGGACACCTCACTGGGACCCAGACACCGGCTGATATTCTACACTCCCCACAAGCATCTCACCTGAACGACCGGACTCCTACGACTCGCCCTCCCCCCCAAAAAGATACCTCATCAGGACCCAAACTCCAGCTGATACTCCTACAGACCTTCATAGACCTTCCAGACCACCGAGACTCTACCACTCACATACACCCACACACACCCTATTTTTTCCGGTCCATAATACGGCTTTTTTACCGCATTACGACCCAGTGCTCCTTTTTGCACTTTTTTTCCTCTCTGCCACCTGATGAAGCCGAGCAAGGCAGAAACGCGTCGTGGCTGGGTTTCCCCTAGATCTGTTGTGTAGCTGTAAAGAGGACAGGTCCCACACAGACTTCGGGGGTAACTCTTTTTGGCTACTCAATTTTCTTTGTACTTTTCTCTTCCCTTACTTTTAGTTTTCACATAGGTACACACCACACATGGCTGATCTACGGGACAACGCAGACTCTGGGGACTGCGAGGACTATTCAGACCCCCCACTCTACATCTAGACTAGCCCCACAATCGCGACGGGTCTTAATGATCTATACGGACTCTCGGAACAAATCCGCAAGATACGCACCAAGGGACCGGACGAAAACAGCTCCGACCGGCAGCCTGGGCTCATTATGGAAACGCCACATAATGAACATTTCTCCAAAGCTTCTACACAGCGGGGGAAACATCCCACACCAATGGACCTTCTCTCCCACCAGACAGCACCCCTCCACGGTCTCCATAGGACCAAAACCACCGGAGGACTACACCCCTACACCATTACATCAGGGGCACAAAGACACATCTCCTGATGCCATCCCCACCAGACCACCCCACTCTACATCCTACCTCATACCACCCCACTCCAGGACCTCCAGAAGATCCACCTCAGACCTTCCACCCAGAACCCCACCCCCCCTTCTGGAACTCCTACTCCCCCCTCCTACGGAACACCACCACCCCACAGCACCCCCAAGACTAACAAGCTGGCACTCTACGTCCCGGACCCAACCAGCAGACCAAAAGGGGCTCATCTACCCCACCCCAACCCACACCTTCAACCACATGGCTCCACAGGACCGGACCTCCTACACGCAGCACTACTCCTAAGGGGACAGGTAGCCCAGCAGATGAGAAAACCCCTAGGGACACCACCCCTAACCACCAGGTTAACCTGGTCTCACCAACCAACAACAAAGCGGAGGAACACCACACCACTGGGGCCCCACCTATCCCCCCCAACGCCTACTCTACAGCACGGTCACTCTCCAAGCTGATTAGAGCCAGACACCACATGGAGATGATCAGCTTTTACCTCTCGGACAACCAGCTACCTCCGGGCTACCTCCACCAGACCAGAACGCTTACGGCTACCTTCACACCATCAGGAGCATCTGACACCACCCTAGCGGCTCTCGCTACAGCATCTTCACTTTGGATCCAAACCAGCCACCAGATCCTAGAACAGCACTACAGGGAGGAACTATCCCACAAATACACCATACTCTACAACACTTCATCCTGCCCTGACTGGCAGGAAGCCTGGTATTTAGGGGTTACATGGGCCCAGAAACTCCTCAGCGAACCACTCCGGGACTACTTGTTACAGGACATCAGGGACTCACTCCCCAAATTCTACGGGAATTGGCCTACGAGAGACTACAGCCCATTCCAACTACCACTCACCCACTGCCAACCTTACAGTGAGGACGAGGGGGATACCACCCTACAGAGGGCACACACCAGCAGACCCTCTCCTTCTCCACGGACCCACGGACACCCCACATCGGGACGATACCCTCTGAAGGAAGATTCCACTTCCCCTCTCCCGGAATCATCTAACACCACCACTCCAGAGACAAATATTTCCCCTATCCAACAGAGAACTACCAGGACACCTCCCACAACAAGCCACTCACCTCTACCATACCAGGGTACCCAGAGACCTATCCATACCCTGACCAGGGTGGGTCCCTTCCGGTTAAAACAAAACCTGCTGAACCACCCCGAAATCCTAGCCCAAACAGGACTACAAGGGACCAGGCACAGGCAGCGAGTGCCCAGGTGGCTTCTGATCCTTCCGTGCCATCCCACACCCAAACCAGGGAGGAACGGCATGCTAAGCCACAGGAACGGAAGATTACCAAGCCACGAAAACGCCTGGCCAACGAATCACTACTCGGGGACCAGCACAATCCTCCACTCCAATCAAAGGGCATCAAAAAAATCATCAACGATTGGGCAGCTACGGACCACAACCTCCCCACCTTACTAAACACTACACCAGGAGACACCCACACCCGGGACCAAACAAAGGAAACCACCGGATCCTACCCATCATTACAACCTACAACTCACCCGGCCTCCGAATGACTACTATCATCCAGCAAAGACTCCAGCACAAACAACTACTCCCTCTCCACACACCCATCCTGGCCTTCAAACGGAACAAAAATCTCAAGGACTCCCTGGTCAGCAGCCACCTCACATTATAAACCAGAGGGACGAATTACTACTCCCGGGAACCTCCAGGCCCTATACCACCACCACGACTGGACCATTACTGAGGCCTTCAGTACAACGGAGGAACGACTGGACAGACACTGCACCTGCACCTTACACACCCCACATCCCATACAACAGATAGGGGGTCATTAAGACCACAAAAAACAGATCTTCAAATAGCACCATAGAGTTACCATGCCCATGGACTCTCAAGAAATACTTTCCTTTTTATTAAAAAAAAAAATAAAAAATAAAAAATAAATAAAAAAAAAAAAAAAAAAAAAAAAAAAAGATATATAACTATATATTTATATATAAGTATATCTTTTTTTCCCCGCTTTCTTGAACTCAGGGTTACCATGACCATGGACCCTTTGATGCAAAGAAACTATAAAATAGAAATCTAAATATCTTTATGTTATTTACCAAGAACCCTCACCATCTCACCATCCTTCCAACTCTACCTCACTGAAGATACCCACCAGCACCCCCAACGGACGAGAACCTTTTTTCTCCAACTACTCTGGGGGCACGGCTTTGTCGACTCCCCCGCAGCGAGCAGACCCTAAGCAAACTAGGCCCGACCATACACCAAGCAAGAAGACCGGAGGAAATGGTAGCGACCGGACTCCTTCGGGACCCCTCTGGGGCCTGTTGGCAGACCTATCGGCTCAACCCTCCCAAGCCCCCTTACACACGGGAGACTCACGTAACGCGCTGGACCACTATCTACCCCAGATTAGATCTGGATTGGCAGTAGGTTCAGTAGCGCGTGTTTGGTCCTAGCGGGTTGGGATACCCAAAAGAGGGGCTTTTGGGTTATGCGCTGCGGCTGGAGGATCGCGTCTGCCGAATAACCCCTGGGGTGCCCAGATAATGTCTGGCGAGGTATCGGACCCCACAGAGGAAATTCCTACTGGGGACCCCCTACCCCGCCGCACTTAGCCTGGACAACCGAACCATTTTTTTACCTGGACTACGTACCAGTTCACTGTCTAGGGATGATATACCTCTGGAAACGTTACGATCCTGGAAGGGAGTAATTCCACTGGTCACTATTACCCAAAAACTCTGAATTACCTACAACTGAGATGGTGTGGATGGAAGCACCCAATTAACTTCTACTACTGCCGGACGTTTCATACGTAAGCCAGAGAAGGTTTGCCGGCTTCTAAACCCTCCATACACCGACCGTAACACAGGACGTGACTCCAGGGGCGGATGCATGACAACCGTATAGAGGGCTCGCCTTCTGGGTGTCTGTCTGCTCAAACCACTGGCGGTTATAGACTGACCACTTGACAGGGACACATGGCAACCGACTGAGGTCCGGACCTGCACAAGGTACGCAACTCGATGGTTTTGCCTGATCCTACGCCGAGTATACCCATACAGACCAGCTGGATTCGACTAGACATGGGTTGATTGGGAATTAGGATCCTGGAAGGGAATAACTCCCAATCATACACATGATTGAAAACATCCAGGACCAAAGACTGACGAACACTGAAGTGAATACATAGACAACATGGAGCTAAAAAAGAAGGATCCGAAAGAGAGTAAAACTCCTAGGTTGCACTATGCTTTCCACTTCCGTCGACACAGCGGACCCGGACATCATGACCATACTACTCGACATGGACACATGGCAACCAACCGAGAACCGGACCTGCATAAGGTACGCAACTCAAGGGCTTTGCCTGATCCTAAGTTGAGTTGACAGACCTACCTAAACTTAACCTCTTCTATACCTTACCCTAACCCTAACCCTAACCTTAACCATCCCAAAACCCATAACTAAACTTAACCCTAACCTTAACCCTTCTTTCAAAAAAAAACATATCTTACCCTAACCCCAAACCCTAACCTTAACCATTCTAAAACCTTACCTAACCCTAACCCTACAGACAGACAGTCCTTTAACCCAACCAACGGGTTAATCTACAAGTGGGCTACCATGGGGCCTACGACTTTGGCCGGCCGCGCCCGTACCCTCCGACCCGCGCGTATATGATGTGGAGTGCAACCCCTCCCTTCCCCCCTCCGGTTTCCACGTGTCAGAGATGGAAGTGGATCAACCGACTCAAAACTAGAAACCAACCCAACCAACGGGTTAATCTACAAGTGGGCTACCATGGGGCCTACGACTTTGGCCGGCCGCGCCCGTACCCTCCGACCCGCGCGTATATGATGTGGAGTGCAACCCCTCCCTTCCCCCCTCCGGTTTCCACGTGTCAGAGATGGAAGTGGATCAACCGACTCAAAACTAGAAACCGACCCGCGCGTATATGATGTGGAGTGCAACCCCTCCCTTCCCCCCTCCGGTTTCCACGTGTCAGAGATGGAAGTGGATCAACCGACTCAAAACTAGAAACCATCCCCACCAGACCACCCCACTCTACATCCTACCTCATACCACCCCACTCCAGGACCTCCAGAAGAACCACCTCAGACCTTCAACCCAGAACCCCACCCCCCCTTCTGGAACTCCTACTCCCCCCTCCTACGGAACACCACCACCCACAGCACCTCCAAGACGAACAAGCCGGAATAGAGACACCCCGAAATACAACCCTTCATACAGGGATAGACAACCTGAACATCAGCCCCCTGGCTATGTGAACAGACACAGCAGGAGCTACCCCTACGCTAGGCACCCCTCTACCCCACCACGTCCAACAGATACTCCCAAGCATCACACACACAGAGATGGAGATCACACTCCTAGAGGACACATTCGAAGCATACGTCTCAAACCCATCTCCAGGCACTCTACGTCCCGGACCCAACCAGCAGACCAAAAGGGGCTATCTACCCCACCCCAACCCACACCTTCAACCACACGGCTCCACAGGACCGGACCTCCTACACGCAGCACTACTCCTAAGGGGACAAGTAGCCCAGCAGATGAGAAAACCCCTAGGGACACCACCCCTAACCACCAGGTTTACCTGGTCTCACCAACCAGCAACAAAGCGGAAGAACACCACACCACTGGAGCCCCACCTATCCCCCCCAACCTCAACTCTACAGCACGGTCACTCTCCAAGCTGATTAGAGCCAGACACCACATGGAGACGATCAGCTTTTACCTCTCGGACAACCAGCTACCTCCGGGCTACCTCCACAAGGCCAGAACGCTTACAGCTACCTTCACACCATCAGGAGCATCTGACACCACCCTAGCGGCTCTCGCTACAGCATCTTCACTTTGGATCCAAACCAGCCACCAGATCCTAGAACAGCACTACAGGGAGGAAATATCTCACAAATACGCCATACTTTACAACATTCCATCCTGCCCTGACTGGCAGGAAGCCTGGTATTTAGGGGTCACATGGGCCCAGAAACTCCTCAGCGAACCACTCCGGGACTACTTATTACAGGACATCAGGGACTCACTCCCAAAATTCTACGGGAATTGGCCTACGAGAGACAACAGCCCATTCCAACCACCACTCACCCACTGCCAACTTCACAGTGAGGACGAGGGGGATACCACCCTACCGAGGGCACACACCAGCAGACCCTCTCCTTCTCCACGGACCCACAGACACCCCACATCGGGACGATACCCTCTGAAGGAAGATTCCACTTCCCCTCTCCCGGAATCATCTAACACCACCACTCCGGAGACAAATATTTCCCCTATACAACAGAGAACTACAAGGACACCTCCCACAACCAGCCACTCACCTCTACCATACCAGGGGACCCAGAGACCTATCCATACCCTGACCAGGGTGGCTAGGTTAGGGTCCCTTCCGGTAAAAACAAAACCTGCTGAACCACCCCGAAATCCTAGCCCAAACAGGACTACAAGGGACCAGGCACAGGCAGCAAGTGCCAAGGTGGCTTCTGATCCTTCCGTGGCATCCCACACCCAAACCAGGGAGGAACGGCATGCAAAACCTCAGGAACAGAGGATAACCAAGCCACGAAAACGCATGGCTAACGAATCACTACTCGGGGACCAGCATAATCCTCCACCCCAATCAAAGGGCATCAAAAAAATCACCAACGATTGGGCAGCCACGGACCACAACCTCCCCACCTTCCAGACACTCACCACCAACCCACCTGCCCTCTCTGGACCACCACTCTCTCCTATACCACCATCCCCACAGTACCTGCCTGAGCCTGACCTTATGGAGGATAAAGTACTCATGGATGCGGCGTCCCAGGTGGAAAAATCTAACCTCACCACCACCCCACACCGGGATAACACTCGGATGACCTCGGAACCTCAAAAATCTCCACCCACACAGGCGGAGACCTCCCCTCCCCAAACAAAACCTACTAAAACCAGAGCCCCTCGGATCCCAGGAAAAAGACTACACAAATCCTGTGACCCCCCACCAAAAGAGAGAAGGCAACAGACATACCACCCACCCACGGAGGGCTTATCCACCACCCCCCAATCCTCCACCTACAGCACCCACGGGCCGGAAGCCACAGAGACATCCACCCCACCCTCGGATCACCTAGGGACACCACCGGAGCTAATACCTCCCGAAAGGATGGATAATAGTCTCCACAGAAGAAACCCATCCAGAGGAGAAAAGAGTAGGTGGACAATCAAACCACTAAGACCCTTCCTTATCATGGGTGACTCCAACATCTCTAAGCTACCCCTCATCTACTCCGAACAGGTTCAAACCGAGGCCTACCCCGGAGCAAAAATTCAACACGCCATCCGGATGTTATCACTCCTCCTACCCAAAGGAGAACCCCTGGTCACCCAACTCATCCTATCATTCGGACTCAACGATAGAGAACTAGGGGACGCAACCCAACACCGCACCGATGTCTCCAACCTCCACGACACGGCTACCCTAGCCTTCCCCAACGCTAAGATTCTCATCCCGCTCATCAACTACTCCCCCAAAATGCCTCTGGAGGATAGAATCAACCTGAACGTAATCAACAGATACATCCAAAACTATCCACACATTCCTCTCCTACCCACAGCCGACTTCTACACCCTTCAAGACTACCTCCACTGGACTCCCAAGACTGCCATAGCCATTTGGAAATGGTGGAAACAACACACCACATAACATATTACCTCTCTTACCCTGACCAGGGGGAGATGGTACACTCCCATGCTGAAGACAGCAGCACCCACCCTCCCCACCACACAGAAAAGCAGAACCAACACCTTCCCATCATCACTTCCCCCTCCTCCCAAAAAAAGCAGATCATCCAACAAAACGGACCACCAACACACATCCCCTAAAACCAGGGTCAACTCACTGGCACCACCCTCAACACCCATAAACCCTACACCAGCTATCAAAGGCTCCGAGGTGATTAACTTATCACGCTCCTTCTCCCCCTCCCCTACGCAACTCAGCCTCCTACGAAGAGGCCTGAACTTCATCCCTACAACCAAAAACGGTTACCACACCCGTACTACACTCCAAACGGAAATAAACCACTACCACAATAAACTCAAAGTAGCTACATTCTTCCACCAACTGGAACCCCTACCACAGGACACCACAGCCCATAGGGACAAATTAGCACGGCTACAAAAACCCACAGGCTGGGTACCACCTATCACAGACCTACCCCCCTGGATAACGGACATCATGAATAAAGACTGGGATACCATCAATACCACTACCTTCTCCCCGGAACCCACCTACAACCTCACCAAGGAGGAAACCACAGCACTCCAACAACTCAAAAATAACCCCACCATCATCATTAAACCAGCGGATAAGGGCTCAGCTATCGTCATCATGGACACCCAACAATATATCCTCGAAGCAGAAAGGCAACTCCAAAACACAGCCTTTTACCAACTCATAGAGAGACCCATCTACCTCCGATCTACAGCACTCATCAAAAGAGAACTCCTCCAAATGGAACGGAAGAACCTCATCACCAAAAGGCAACGAGACTACCTCACAGGGGATACACCTACCAGGAGCAGATGCTTCTACCTACTCCCCAAAATCCACAAAGACCCCTCCACTTGGCCTCTCCCATTTGAAACCCCCCCGGGGAGACCCATCATCTCAGACTGCGGCAGTGAAACATACGGCATCTCTCAATGGCTAGACATACACCTTCGTCCCCTTGCCTCCAAACACAACAGCTACCTCAAAGATACCCCTGACTTCCTCCAGAAAATCGCAAACACTCCAGTCACCCCTGATGACCTCCTATTCACCATGGATATCGAGAGCCTCTACACCAACATCGAATTAGGAGCAGGACTTACAGCCGTCAGAGCCACCCTTACAAAATACCCCTCACCGGACAGACCTGATGACCACCTCCTACGCCTCCTTGAACTGGCCCTTACCCGTAACGATTTCGAATTCAACGGCAACACCTACCTCCAAACCAAAGGGGTAGCCATGGGAAAAAGATTTGCACCGGCCTATGCAGACATCTACCTGGCCGAATGGGAAAACACTGTCTACCCACTATGCCAATTCAAACCATTCCGCCTATACCGTTATCTCGACGACATATGGGGAATATGGCAACATGGCACAGCAGAATTCCTTCAATTCACCACCATCCTCAACAACCACCACCCCTCCATCAACTTGACACACCAACTCCACAGTTCTCAAGTACATTTCTTGGACACCATCACCTACAAAGGACCCAACCTCATCAGGACTGGAAGACTCGATACCAAAATGTACTTCAAGAACACAGACACGCACGCACTCCTGCATGCCACCAGCTTCCATCCTCCGCACACCGGGAGAGGAATATTAAAATCACAATTCCTGAGGTTCCGCCGGATATGCACCCAAACCAAAGACCTCCAAATTGCTACACGCACCCTCTCCAAAGCACTCATCAAAAACAGAGGATACACCCGCTCGGAGCTCAAAAAAACCAAACACTACACCAGGAGACACCCACGCCCGGGACCAAACAAAGGAAACCACCGGATCCTACCCATCATTACAACCTACAACTCACCCAGCCTCCGAGTGACTACTATCATCCAGCAAAGACTCCAGCGCAAACAACTACTCCCTCTCCACACACCCATCCTGGCCTTCAAACGGAATAAAAATCTCAAGGACTCCCTGGTCAGCAGCCACCTCACATTATAAACCAGAGGGACGAATCACTACCCCCGGGAACCTCCAGGCCCTATACCACCACCACGACTGGACCATTACTGAGGCCTTCAGTACAACGGAGGAACGACTGGACAGACACTGCACCTGCACCTTACACACCCCACATCCCATACAACAGATAGGGGGTCATTAAGACCACAAAAAAACAGATCTTCAAATAGCACCATAGAGTTACCATGCCCATGGACTCTCAAGAAATACTTTCCTTTTAATAAAAAAAATAATAAAAAAAAAAATAAATAAATAAAAAAAATAAAAATAAAAAAATAATAAAAAATAAAAAATAAAAAAAAAAAAATAAAAAAAAATAAAAAAAAGAAATATATAACTATATATTTATATATAAGTATATCATTTTTTTTCCCGCTTTCTTGAACTCAGGGTTACCATGACCATGGACCCTTTGATGCAAAGAAACTATAAAATAGAAATCTAAATATCTTTATGTTATTTAACAAGAACCCTCACCATCTCACCATCCTTCCAACTCTACCTCACTGAAGATACCCACCAGCACCCCCAACGGACGAGAACCTTTTTTCTCCAACTACTCTGGGGGCACGGTTTTGTCGACTCCCCCGCAGCGAGCAGACCCTAAGCAAACTAGGCCCGACCATACACCAAGCAAGAAGACCGGAGGAAATGGTAGCGACCGGACTCCTTCGGGACCCCTCTGGGGCCTGTTGGCAGACCTATCGGCTCAACCCTCCCAAGCCCCCTTACACACGGGAGACTCACGTAACGCGCTGGACCACTATCTACCCCAGATTAGATCTGGATTGGCAGTAGGTTCAGTAGCGCGTGTTTGGTCCTAGCGGGTTGGGATACCCAAAAGAGGGGCTTTTGGGTTATGCGCTGCGGCTGGAGGATCGCGTCTGCCGAATAACCCCTGGGGTGCCCAGATAATGTCTGGCGAGGTATCGGACCCCACAGAGGAAATTCCTACTGGGGACCCCCTACCCCGCCGCACTTAGCCTGGACAACCGAACCATTTTTTTACCTGGACTACGTACCAGTTCAATGTCTAGGGATGATATACCTCTGGAAACGTTACGATCCTGGAAGGGAGTAATTCCACTGGTCACTATTACCCAAAAACACTGAATTACCTACAACTGAGATGGTGTGGATGGAAGCACCCAATTAACTTCTACTACTGCCGGACGTTTCATACGTAAGCCAGAGAAGGTTTGCCGGCTTCTAAACCCTCCATACACCGACCGTAACACAGGACGTGACTCCAGGGGCGGATGCATGACAACCGTATAGAGGGCTCGCCTTCTGGGTGTCTGTCTGCTCAAACCACTGGCGGTTATAGACTGACCACTTGACAGGGACACATGGCAACCGACTGAGGTCCGGACCTGCACAAGGTACGCAACTCGATGGTTTTGCCTGATCCTACGCCGAGTATACCCATACAGACCAGCTGGATTTGACTAGACATGGGTTGATTTGGAATTAGGATCCTGGAAGGGAATAACTCCCAATCATACACATGATTGAAAACATCCAGGACCAAAGACTGACGAACACTGAAGTGAATACATAGACAACATGGAGCTAAAAAAGAAGGATCCGAAAGAGAGTAAAACTCCTAGGTTGCACTATGCTTTCCACTTCCGTCGACACAGCGGACCCGGACATCATGACCATACCACTCGACATGGACACATGGCAACCAACCGAGAATCGGACCTGCATAAGGTACGCAACTCAAGGGCTTTGCCTGATCCTAAGTTGAGTTGACAGACCTACCTAAACTTAACCTTTTCTATACCTTACCCTAACCCTAACCCTAACCTTAACCATCCCAAAACCCATACCTAAACTTAACCCTAACCTTAACCCTTCTTTTAAAAAAAACCATATCTTACCCTAACCCCAAACCCTAACCTTAACCATTCTAAAACCTTACCTAACCCTAACCCTACAGACAGATAGTCCTTTAACCCAACCAATGGGTTAATCTACAAGTGGGCTACCATGGGGCCTACGACTTTGGCCGGCCGCGCCCGTACCCTCCGACCCGCGCGTATATGATGTGGAGTGCAACCCCTCCCTTCCCCCCTCCGGTTTCCACGTGTCAGAGATGGAAGTGGATCAACCGACTCAAAACTAGAAACCTAACCCTAACCCTTAACCCCTAACCCCTAACCCTAACCCTAACCCTAACCCTAACCCTAACCCTAACCCTAACCCCTAACCCCTAACCCTAACCCTAACCCTAACCCTAACCCTTAACCCTAACCCCTAACCCTAACCCCTAACCCTAACCCCTAACCCCCTAACCCTAACCCTAACCCTAAAACCTAACCCTAACCTTAACCCTAACCCTAACTATACCTTACCCTAACCTTAACCCTAACCTTAACCACTCTTAAAACTATACCTAAACCTAAAACCTACTGACAGACAGTCTTTTAACCCAACCAACGGGTTAATCTACAAGTGGGCAACCATGGGGCCTACTACTTTGGCCGGCCGCGCCCGGACCCACCCGGACCGCGCGCACATGTGTGGAGTGCACACCCCTCCCTTCCCCCCCTTCGGCTTCCACGTGTCAGAGATGGAAGTGGATCAACCGACTCAAAACTAGACAACCTTACCCCGCCGTACTTAGCCTGGACAACCGATCCACTTGTTTGACCTGGACTACGAACAAATTCACTGTCTAGGGAGGATATACCTCTGGAGACGTTACGATCCTGGAAGGGAGTAACTTCACTGGTCACTATCACCCAAAACCACTGAATCACTTACGACCGAGATGGTGGGGATGGAAACACCCAATTAACTTCTACTACTGCCGGACGTTTCATACGTAAGCCAGAGAAGGTTTGCCGGTTCCTAAACCCTCCATACACCTACCGAAACACAGGACGAAACTCCACTCGCCTTCTGGGTTTTTGTCTGCTCAAACCACTGTAGTCTAAAGACTGACCACTTGACAGGGACACATGGCAACCGACTGAGGTCCGGACCTGCACAAGGTACGCAACTCGATGGTTTTGCCTGATCCTACGCCGAGTATACCCATACAGACCAGCTGGATTTGACTAGACATGGGTTAATTTGGAATTAGGATCCTGGAAGGGAATAACTCCTAATTACACACATGATTGAAAACATCCAGGACCAAAAAGTGACGAACACTGAAGTAAATACATAGACAACATGGAGCTAAAAAAGAAGGTTCCGAAAGAGAGTAAACTCCTAAGTTGCACTATGCTTTCCACTTCCGTTGACATAGCGGACCAAGACATCATGACCATACCACTCGACATGGACACATGGCAACCAACCGAGGACCGGACCTGCATAAGGTACGCAACTCAAGGGTTTTGCCTGATCCTAAGTTGAGTTGACAGACTTACCTAAACCTAAAACCATTCTGAAATACTATACCTAACCCTAACCCTAACCCTTAACCACTCTAAAAAACCCTTACCTAACCCTAAACCCTAACCCTAACCCTAACCCTAACCTTAACCCTAACCCTTACCTAAACCTAACCATTCTAAAAAACTATACCTTACCCTAACCTTAACCCTAACCTTAACCACTCTTAAAACTATACCTAAACCTAAAACTTACTGACAGACAGTCTTTTAACCCAACCAACGGGTTAATCTACAAGTGGGCAACCATGGGGCCTACTACTTTGGCCGGCCGCGCCCGGACCCACCCGGACCGCGCGCACATGTGTGGAGTGCACACCCCTCCCTTCCCCCCCTTCGGCTTCCACGTGTCAGAGATGGAAGTGGATCAACCGACTCAAAACTAGACAACCAACCGACTCAAAACTAGACAAACAAAACTAGACAAACTAACCCTAACCCCTAACCCTAACCCTAACCCCTAACCCTAACCCTAACCCCTAACCCTAACCCTAACCCTAACCCCTAACCCCTAACCCTAACCCCTAACCCTAACCCTAACCCCTAACCCTAACCCCTAACCCTAACCCTAACCCTAACCCCTAACCCTAACCCTAACCCCTAACCCTAACCCCTAACCCTAACCCTAACCCCTAACCCTAACCCTAACCCCTAACCCTAACCCCTAAACCCTAACCCTAACCCTAACCCTAACCCCTAACCCCTAACCCTAACCCTAACCCCTAACCCTAACCCTAACCCTAAAACCCTAACCCTAACCCTAACCCTTCCTCGGTCTGTATCCGAGCCTTGGTTAAAGTTCAATGTGGCAACACTGCGTCGAATTGTACCGAAGGTCACTTTACTTCCAATGCCAAACTCTGCAAAGATTTGCCCCACATACTCACACAGATTACCGTAAGGTTGACCGCAGGATGTGAAAAAGAAGAGTTCTATTTCTGAGGTCATTCCACTCAGATGAGGCCTGATTTGATGGAATCGTTTAAGCCAAGTGTATTCCTCCTGACATAGAACAATTCTGCACTCCCCAAAGCTATAGTTTGTTTTGTGGCTAGCTACACACATCTGATAACCCCCACCTTCCGGGGTTACTTCATTGAAATCACTCTCACTAAACATGGTGACTGGGGATCGTCGAGTGCCATTAAATATGGCCAACCGGCTGGACATGAGAGCTGCAAACCTACGCCTGTCAGAGCAGGTGGCACGGACCTCCAGCCTACTGAGAACTGAAGGAATGGCTTGATTGCTTAGCTCAACAAAGCGTTTTAACTCCGCAGCGCTGAGCACCTCGTCCCTGCAGCGTTGGCGGAATTTTGCCCTATGAGTTGCCTGGCTCTGCCGTGAGTCCCTGTCCATCTTCGTCAAGCAGAGTAACATCTTTCGAATTCCAACGACCTTAGCTTGCATACCATTTGGCCGGAACTTAATAAGATAATTCAGGAAACCTCGAACATCGGCCCGGTACATTTTTAACGTGGATGGTGCCAAACCACGGTCATCACATTGACCATACCACTCATACACACGTCTGTAGTTATCCAGAAAACACAGTCCTTCATCGGCCTTGCCCTCTGACATAATGCGGAGGAATTCCCGTACTCGGGATATACTGGTGCGACTATTGTCAATTCGTTTAACTGAAGGGTGTATACCCGTAATATATTGTTCATATTGAGTCAAAATTGCATTACTCCAAACCTCCATTCGGGACGGTACGCCGCCGTCCTCATCACTCTCGCTCTCCGTGGAAGTCGCCACGTCACAGCCTTGCTCCCTCGGATCCGAGCACAGTTCACTACCGACCTGACTGACTGGCTGCACCGCCGCCGACGCACCTGCCGTCTGATCACCCTCGTCCACAGGCTGCTGCTCCACGGACAACTCACTTTCAAAACACTCCAAAATCACAGGGTCCTCCGGCCGCGGTTCAACACCGTTGTCAGGCTGCATATACTGCCCTGATTCGGGGTGCTGTCTCTCACTCGAAAACCGGCTAAATTGCATAGCATTCGTCCACTCCATAGTACCGAACTTAAGTCCATGTACAGCCTTGAAATGTCGGTCTAGCCGCACGATATTCTGTTTACAACAAAGTCCACAGTCGCGTCTTGGTCTGCTGCTCATAGCTTCTCTCTCCGGCCTTCCTCCGTGTCTCTTTGTTTGCTCCACCAAACAAACTAACCCTAACCCTTCTTTTAAATTTTTTTTAAAAAAAAATAAAAAAAACATCTTACCCTAACCCCAAACCCTAACCTTAACCATTCTAAAACCTTACCTAACCCTAACCCTACAGACAGACAGTCCTTTAACCCAACCAACGGGTTAATCTACAAGTGGGCTACCATGGGGCCTACGACTTTGGCCGGCCGCGCCCGTACCCTCCGACCCGCGCGTATATGATGTGGAGTGCAACCCCTCCCTTCCCCCCTCCGGTTTCCACGTGTCAGAGATGGAAGTGGATCAACCGACTCAAAACTAGAAACCTAACCTTAACCCTAACCCTAACCCTTACCTAAACCTAACCTTAACCATTCTAAAAAACTATACCTTACCCTAACCTTAACCACTCTTAAAACTATACCTAAACCTAAAACCTACTGACAGACAGTCTTTTAACCCAACCAACGGGTTAATCTACAAGTGGGCAACCATGGGGCCTACTACTTTGGCCGGCCGCGCCCGGACCCACCCGGACCGCGCGCACATGTGTGGAGTGCACACCCCTCCCTTCCCCCCCTTCGGCTTCCACGTGTCAGAGATGGAAGTGGATCAACCGACTCAAAACTAGACAACCAACCGACTCAAAACTAGACAAACAAAACTAGACAAACTAACCCTAACCCCTAACCCTAACCCTAACCCCTAACCCTAACCCTAACCCCTAACCCTAACCCTAACCCTAACCCCTAACCCTAACCCCTAACCCTAACCCTAACCCCTAACCCTAACCCCTAACCCTAACCCTAACCCTAACCCCTAACCCTAACCCTAACCCTAACCCCTAACCCTAACCCCTAACCCTAACCCTAACCCCTAACCCTAACCCTAACCCCTAACCCTAACCCCTAAACCCTAACCCTAACCCTAACCCTAACCCCTAACCCCTAACCCTAACCCTAACCCCTAACCCTAACCCTAACCCTAAAACCCTAACCCTAACCCTAACCCTTCCTCGGTCTGTATCCGAGCCTTGGTTAAAGTTCAATGTGGCAACACTGCGTCGAATTGTACCGAAGGTCACTTTACTTCCAATGCCAAACTCTGCAAAGATTTGCCCCACATACTCACACAGATTACCGTAAGGTTGACCGCAGGATGTGAAAAAGAAGAGTTCTATTTCTGAGGTCATTCCACTCAGATGAGGCCTGATTTGATGGAATCGTTTAAGCCAAGTGTATTCCTCCTGACATAGAACAATTCTGCACTCCCCAAAGCTATAGTTTGTTTTGTGGCTAGCTACACACATCTGATAACCCCCACCTTCCGGGGTTACTTCATTGAAATCACTCTCACTAAACATGGTGACTGGGGATCGTCGAGTGCCATTAAATATGGCCAACCGGCTGGACATGAGAGCTGCAAACCTACGCCTGTCAGAGCAGGTGGCACGGACCTCCAGCCTACTGAGAACTGAAGGAATGGCTTGATTGCTTAGCTCAACAAAGCGTTTTAACTCCGCAGCGCTGAGCACCTCGTCCCTGCAGCGTTGGCGGAATTTTGCCCTATGAGTTGCCTGGCTCTGCCGTGAGTCCCTGTCCATCTTCGTCAAGCAGAGTAACATCTTTCGAATTCCAACGACCTTAGCTTGCATACCATTTGGCCGGAACTTAATAAGATAATTCAGGAAACCTCGAACATCGGCCCGGTACATTTTTAACGTGGATGGTGCCAAACCACGGTCATCACATTGACCATACCACTCATACACACGTCTGTAGTTATCCAGAAAACACAGTCCTTCATCGGCCTTGCCCTCTGACATAATGCGGAGGAATTCCCGTACTCGGGATATACTGGTGCGACTATTGTCAATTCGTTTAACTGAAGGGTGTATACCCGTAATATATTGTTCATATTGAGTCAAAATTGCATTACTCCAAACCTCCATTCGGGACGGTACGCCGCCGTCCTCATCACTCTCGCTCTCCGTGGAAGTCGCCACGTCACAGCCTTGCTCCCTCGGATCCGAGCACAGTTCACTACCGACCTGACTGACTGGCTGCACCGCCGCCGACGCACCTGCCGTCTGATCACCCTCGTCCACAGGCTGCTGCTCCACGGACAACTCACTTTCAAAACACTCCAAAATCACAGGGTCCTCCGGCCGCGGTTCAACACCGTTGTCAGGCTGCATATACTGCCCTGATTCGGGGTGCTGTCTCTCACTCGAAAACCGGCTAAATTGCATAGCATTCGTCCACTCCATAGTACCGAACTTAAGTCCATGTACAGCCTTGAAATGTCGGTCTAGCCGCACGATATTCTGTTTACAACAAAGTCCACAGTCGCGTCTTGGTCTGCTGCTCATAGCTTCTCTCTCCGGCCTTCCTCCGTGTCTCTTTGTTTGCTCCACCAAACAAACTAACCCTAACCCTTCTTTTAAATTTTTTTTAAAAAAAAATAAAAAAAACATCTTACCCTAACCCCAAACCCTAACCTTAACCATTCTAAAACCTTACCTAACCCTAACCCTACAGACAGACAGTCCTTTAACCCAACCAACGGGTTAATCTACAAGTGGGCTACCATGGGGCCTACGACTTTGGCCGGCCGCGCCCGTACCCTCCGACCCGCGCGTATATGATGTGGAGTGCAACCCCTCCCTTCCCCCCTCCGGTTTCCACGTGTCAGAGATGGAAGTGGATCAACCGACTCAAAACTAGAAACCTAACCTTAACCCTAACCCTAACCCTTACCTAAACCTAACCTTAACCATTCTAAAAAACTATACCTTACCCTAACCTTAACCACTCTTAAAACTATACCTAAACCTAAAACCTACTGACAGACAGTCTTTTAACCCAACCAACGGGTTAATCTACAAGTGGGCAACCATGGGGCCTACTACTTTGGCCGGCCGCGCCCGGACCCACCCGGACCGCGCGCACATGTGTGGAGTGCACACCCCTCCCTTCCCCCCCTTCGGCTTCCACGTGTCAGAGATGGAAGTGGATCAACCGACTCAAAACTAGACAAACTAACCCTAACCCTAACCCCTAACCCCTAACCCTAACCCTAACCCTAAACCCTAAACCCTAACCCTAAACCCTAACCCCTAACCCTAACCCTAACTAGAAACCTAACCCTAACCCTTAACCCCTAACCCCTAACCCTTAACCCCAACCCCTAACCCCAACCCCTAACCCCTAACCCTAAACCCTAACCCTAAACCCTAACCCTAACCCCTAACCCCTAACCCTAACCCTAAACCCCCAACCCTAACCCTAAACCCCCAACCCTTAACCCCAACCCCTAACCCCTAACCCTTAACCCCCAACCCCTAACCCTTAACCCTTAACCCTTAACCCTTAACCCCTAACCCTTAACCCCTAACCCTAAACCCTAACCCCCTAACCCCCTAACCCCTACATCAATCAAACACAACTTCTCTACAGTTCAGCACACTTACATACCACTCAAACCATACAGAATCATTTCAGCATTTAGAAAGAACAAAAACTTAAAGGACCTCCTCACCAAAGCAAGATTCAGTAGTAAGCCACCACAAGACCTCAAACCTCATCATTTCCATTTTCGACAGATAAAGTTCATTACAAATATACACAGCCACACATCAGCACCAGTACAAGAATCCTATTCATTGAAACACACATAACACCATTTATATCATTACATGTACACTTTGCAATAAACAATACATTGGAGAAACCAAACACACCATAGAAACCAGACTCAAACAACACCTTGTAACGGTTTTGACTTGAGGTTATTATTTATAGGGGTGCCAGGTAGGTTGTGCCTACCAGAGAAAACATTGGTTTCTCCTTTTAGTTTGGGAGGGAATGAGTCCCATCTGGTCCGTCAAGTCTACACCAATACAAAGGACTTATGTAAACGTCAGGAGGGAAATAAACTTTTCATAAACCCTTAAAACATTGAAAAGAACTTCAAAAAACAACTATATTATTTTGCGTGGGTTGTATTAGCAACATCAATGGATTGCACACACATAATAATATAACACAATGAGTTCTGGTTCCTCCAGAAATGTCCTGTACCTCGGGACTAAAAAGAGTCCAGCCCGGTAAAGGAGTTCGCAATGTTTGTCCGTTCATTCCGTGTAGCGTAAACCCAGTATTAAATCATACAATCAGTATAACAATAATTTTACCACAGAACTTTAAAGCGTATCAGTTCTTAGTAAGTCCTCAACTACATCTAACTACATAAATCATCACCGTATACATCATATCAAAACAAATGAAATACCGTATACAAAAAGGTGGTAGTCAGTCGGTCAGTCAGACAATCCAATCTGCCAATAGATCTCCAGCGGAGAAAGGCCACGAAGAACGGAGAGGTGTAGTCCACGGACGCAAAGAGTGGATCCGATCCTGGGTAAACTCTCTCAGGCTACAAAACACACGTTTAACAGCAACAAAACAACCGGAATAGAGAAGCTTCGGGAACACATCCTCAGTCACGTCTCCATCACAACCCCCCTTTTGCGCAGCTGATGCTGGCTATTTAATTGGGAATTAAAGGGAAAGCACCCTATTGGAAGGAGAAGCACTGAGACGGTTCAGAATAATTCAGGGCCGTCACAACCTGTATAACATTAAAAGGGCACACCTACAAACGGAACTCATAACCCACTTCCAGGAGCACCCCATCACTCACCTTACCATATCAGGGTTACAGTCACATATAGGCTGGACCTGTGGGCAGCGAAGGAGGGTAGAACAGGAGTGGATCCAGCACCTACAGACAATAACGCCAAATGGCCTGAACGAGAGGTTTTAGAAAATGGGTTTTAACAGACAGGAAAATGGATGGAGAAGAACATGGTTTTATTCATATTTTATTTTTACTCTCTATATATTTATGGTTTGTTTGGTTTTAGTTTGGCACTTCCTCTTTTAGGTTTTTCCTTTCCTTTAGCAAAACAGTAAAACCATTTAAATGCACAATATGGTGTTTATGTTCATATTTAACAACACTATGGTTGAATGAATCTCTCACCACATTGACTTCTGCACTGCCACCCAGAAAAAGAGGCAACTTGGAGCCTACCTCAGTTTAATTTATGATCCTAGGAGGACATCTACGGGCCTTTTTAAGTACTACACCTATTATATTAGATCATCAGAAATGGGAGGGATAAACAGGAGATAGGCCTGTGCACCGTAAAACTAACTAGTTGAAACGAAACACAATTATATTCACTAACCCTAACCCTAACCCTACCCCTAACCCTAACCCCTACCCCTAACCCCCTAACCCTAACCCTAACCGAACCCTAACCCTTACCCAACCCTAACCCCTAACCCTCTAACCATAACCCTCTAACCCTAACCCCTAACCCTAACCCCTAACCCTAACTCTAACCCTAACCCTCTAACCCTAACCCATAAAAGACAACAAATGATCCCATTGGTATTTTACCGGTGTTATTGTAAGAGTTTAAATGTTTAAACAGAGGATACATCTAAAACAGTATAAAACAAGTGCAGTATGTCACTTTAACGTCACACTATAACTTCATGGGAGTCTTGTGGAAAGACTGCATGTTGTTTTGAGTGTTTTGAGTGCATGTTGTTTTGAGTCTTCATCAACATTTGCAGACTATTCCTGTAATATTTTCAGCGCTTGTCAGATGGCAACAGCCTAGTCGGCTGCAGACATTCATAAGGAGTTCAAGTGGTTTATTTGCCATTTGCAGGTATTAATAATACAACATACTTTAGAATTCCTTGTTGGAGCTCTCTCACATACAGGACAGTACATACCAGTGGAGGCTGTTGAGGGGAGGACGTCTCATAATGGCTGGAACGGAGCGAAGAAAATGGAATCAAACACATGGAAACCATGCCACATATTCCACTACATCACGCCTAACCTTAACCTTTCCCCTAACCCAACGCCTAACCTTAACCTTTCCCTTAACCCCACACCTAACCTTAACCTTTCCCCAAACCCCACGCCTAATCTTAACCTAGCCTGTAACTTAGCCTGTCCTCACCAATTAAGGTCCCACCAACTTCCTGTGGTACATACAAGTTAAACAGTCAAATCTATCATAAGAACGTCAATAAAAATGTAAAGTGTTAAGATCCTAAAATAAAAAAAGGTTCAGTCATGTCCTAAAAGTCTGATGAAAACAGTTTAGGGATAGAAACTGTTGTAGAACCTGTGATCCTGAAACTGACACAGTTTAGGGATAGAAACTGTTCTAGAACCTGTGATCCTGAAACTGAAACCGTTTCTGGATCACAGGTTCTAGAGATTACAAAGCCTGTTGTTTTTATTGGGGAATCCAACCTTGCAAGCATTCCTAGTTTAACTGACACTATACACAGATAGATAGCTTTCCGTGAGCAACCTTCAGAAATATTGCAGGAGTGATAGGCAAGCGGGAGAAACAGCAAAACACACAGAAGGTTGTTCTATCAATGGGTCTTGTTAACGGCTTGAACCAGCAGTACACCACTACTGAATAAAACTGAAGTTTTTCCTCATGCACAGGTTTATGTTCCCATCATACATTTTTCGGATGAGCTTTCATGGGAAAAACAGGAGGTACTGAATCAATTGAACAAGTATATTTATAAATATTGTAGGGAACTATTGGATCTGAATAAACTTAGATTTCACACAATGCAGGATGATCCAATACATTGGAGACCAGATACAGCTGTTAACATTTTAAATTACTGGCTAGACAAGTTAAACTATTAAGAGGGGAAGAGTGTATTGGTATTACTCCCCAGCACTCTAATGTACTGAATTTATCGATTACTTTTAGACTTACAGCGGCAGAACAGCAACTTCTGGAGAAGGGCCTTATGTTTATTCCGACACCCGCTAAGATCGATCGTATGGAGCTCAGGAGGGATCTGCAAACTTACCATAGAAAATTAAAATGACCTGATCATTTTAGTTATAATACTGACAACCAAAGAGTACTATTTATTGGTCCATCACACTGGGAGCCTAAGCTACAGGGAGTGTCTAATACGATGCAGACTTTAATTCAAAGCGACTCTACTTTGAATCTGCAGGAAACGATAATCTTACAAAACAAGAACGGAATTCCTTAAATTCCTGAAGTAAGAATTCAAACACAGTTATAAAACTAGCGGATAAAGGATCAAAGATTGTTATATTGGATAAAACCCAGTATCTGACAGAGGCGAATAGGCAATTGAGTAATTCTAAACATTATAGACCACTGACTCATTCATTGCAACAGGAGACCCAGAGAAAAATGAGGCAGATTATAGGGGAACTTTATGAGAATAAATACATTACAGACACAAATGTTTTACCTATATGGACCAGATACCCCGCGCCCCAGACAATTTAATTTGTTGCCTAAAATCCACAAACCTCCTGAGGCTTGGACCATTCCTTCAGAGGTTCCATGTGGTAGGCCAATTGTATTGGATTGTGGTTCTGAATCATATAGAATAGCGGAGTATTTAGATTAGTTAATAAATCCTCTGTCACGGAAACATCAAAGCTTCATTAAAGATACGTATGAATTTGTGACAGAATTGAAATAAATGAGTGTGCCTCAAGAAACTGTGTTTTTTTCAATTGATATTGACTCCTTGTATACCAACATTGACACCAATGTGGGTCTTAGAGCAATCAAAAAAAATCCATAAATATCCAGACCTGCATAGGTCAACTCCACTGCATTTATTGGTTCAATGAGACCTTTCAGCAATCCATACTCAGTTGGACCCAAACCACTGAGAAATACGTCTGCTTTCTTTCCATCTTTGATTTAATTTGCATCCAGCCAACGCTCAAAACGCTCTAAATGGGAATCAAAATCCTCTTTTGTTGCCTCAAACTCTAGTACTCGACCAATGGTTGCCATTTTCTACATACATTTTTTTGTTTCCTCATTCCTTGTATTCCTTCATCTAATTCCTCACTTTCTCCATTTCAGAAGTTTCTGCAATTTCTTCATTCTCTGCACTCATTTGTAATAATTTTACGTTTGTTCTATTTCGTCGTTTAAAAAAATATGTTTTACAATATTTTCTCCGCTGAGATCGCCTATTTTCAATGGGTTCAATGACAGTTCTTAATTTAAACACCAGAGGGCAGTGTCGCTATTCTGGACTCCAATATAGGCTTGCTACTTGGCAGCTCCCGAACACTGTAAAATCTGTCATCAAGGCGAAGGGTGGCTACTTTGAATAATCTCAAATATAAAATATTGTAGCGGCCTAGGGTCGTTAAAATATATTTGGATTTGTTTAACACTTTTTTTGCTTACTAGATGATTCCATATGTGTTCTTTCATAGTTGATGTCTTCACTATTATTCTACAATGTAGAAAATAGTAAAAAATAAAGAAAAACCCTTGAATGCGTAGGTGTGTCCAAACTCTTAATGAGTGTAGTTTTTTTAATGAAATCGTGGTGTATAGGTGTAGGGTTAGTTGGTGGTGCAATTATTAATATTTATTTTCATTTTACGAACAAGAATAATTCAGATGGGTTGGCCGTGACTGGCCTCACACTTCAGTACAGTAGGTGGCAGTGCACCTTAAAGTCGTATCCGCAGACCCATCTCCAACGAAGAAGAAGAGCGCCTCTGTCTCCAGTCAGCAAGGAAAGGTGTCGTTTTCAAGACTGCAACAAACTGGTAGCTATTTGAGGTGCTGTTGAAATAAAACATTTTTCCTAAATAGAGATTAATGGACGTTATCCTGAAAAGCACTGATTACAAATTATTGAAATCTTTATGCACGATTAGACAAATTTGCACAATTTAGGTGGCTAGTTAGCAAGCCTGTCTTGACTTCTCATAATTGGCTAGCTAAGCTGCCAGGCAGGCAGCAGTTCGCTAGCAGCTACAGTACCTCTTTTGAAACATGACAACAAGTAGCTAGCCAACGTAGTTCGTTGAAGGTGACATTGAAGCTGGCTTGTTATGTCCCCCCCACCCCACACTGATCAAATGGCTTGCCGGCTAACGTTAGCTGCCTAACTATGTAGCATGCTGTAACCACCTTGCGGGCTAAGTATGTCTGCAGTTAGTTAGTCATGTTATATGCTGTCAGACGGATTAAAAAATCCACATGTTTAACTAGGCAAGTCAGTTAAGATCACATTATTATTTACAATGACGGCCTACAAAAAATGCCTTTTTCCGGGGACGGGGATTGAACCTACATAAAAAAATATATATATATTTTTTATGTAGGTTTAATCCTACATGCAAAATATAGGGCAAAACGCACATCACGACAAGAGGCACCACTAACGTTACATAGAGACCTAAAACAACATAGCATGGCAACAACACATGGTTCTGGGGTCGAAATAATCAAGGGACACAACAGTGTAAAGCTGTTGGGAAATAGCCGTAAGAATCGGACTACACTTTAATTACTCTCTAGTCACAACGCGGCTTTTCCAAGATCAGGGAGACGAATTTCATTTGTAAACAACCGCTGCAGACTTGAAATTCTTAATTACGTGCCCTTCCTAACAATGCAGAGAGGAAAAATATGAAATAAAATGAGGAATAAATACACAATGACTAACGATACCATGGCTATATATACTGGGTACCAGTACCGATATGTAACTTTACATAACGTATACAGCACCAGTCATGTGCTACATTGTAGAATAATAGTGAAGACATCAAAACTATGAAATAACACATGGAACCAAAGTGTTAAACAAATCAAAATATATTTTAAATGTGAGATTATTCAGAGTAGCCACCCTTTGCCTTGACAGCTTTGCACACACTTGGCATTATCTCAACCAACTTCATGATGTAGTCAACTGGAATGAATTTCAATTAACAGATGTGAATTTGTGGAATTTTCCTTAATGCATTTGAGCCAATCAGTTGTGTTGTGACAAGGTAGGGGTGGTACAGAAGGTATTTGGTAAAGGACCAAGTCCATATTATGGCAAACTCAAATTAGCAAAGAGAAATTAGTCCATTCATTACTGGAACCCTTTTAGTGTCTTAAGTATCAAAAATGACCCGCCACTATGTTTAACAGCAGAGAAAACCCCCTAAATTGTATTTTTTCAACTTGAAATTAGTTGACTTTTCCTAGAGTGACCCCAACATTAGAAAAAGTGAAACATTGCCTTTGTTCATATTTCCATGAAAGCTGTACACCACCAGGGTACAAAGATTCTTAGGGTCATTTTTGTCCCTGTAGTTATAAAATAATTTACACACCAACAATGAGAAATTGAGATTGTGTGCTACTGATTGAACTTAGACAATTTCAGACTAACTAAACATTGTTTGCTAATGGTGAATGCAGTCAGAGGCTATAAAGGTGCTGCAGATGACAGTCCCTCCAGTTCTCTCTCTGCTGAAGCCATGAGTGCAACGTTTCAGTGCCCAACAGGTCGTAGATCTGATTTTTATTTTCTTCAGATGTCCAGGAGAAACAAGAAAACAATGGTTTAGAGGTATCTAAAGAAGATGGGGAAGAATACAACCCAGAGCACGATGCATCATCTTCAGGTGGAGAAATCCCCCAAGCTGAAAGATACATTTTTGTCAAAGAACAGCAAAATAACATGGTCCTTTTCACCATATGACAACCAGGGCAGGAAGGCAGCACAAATGTCATAAGGATGGCCCCAGGGCCCACAAGGCATGCAGTTGCCCAGGACATTACCTCAACATTCTACATGTTCACACCAGCCATCGAAAAAAATCATCCTGGAAATGACAAAATTGGAGACAACTCGAAAAGGATGGATGAGATTGACCTGCGTGTCTACATAGGGCTGCTAATCTTAGCGGGTGTGTATAAGTCCCGAGGCGAGGCTACATGTAGTCTCTGGGATGCAGAGAGTGGAAGGGCGATTTTCCGTGCCATGATGCCACAGTCTTTCACACGGTCTCAAGAATGCTAAAATGTGTTAACTGAGTCAAGGTGTGAGAGAAAAACTGGCAGCCATAAGAAATGGGTGGAGTGTCTGCCATACCTCTACAACCCTGGGCCTAAAGCAACTGGTTCTATTCAGAGGTACATTTTTATTTTCATATCTGTAATGTGATTCACTGTTAATTTTATTATGTATTGCTGTAATATCATTGATTTAAGTGATTGTTTTCTGTGACACTGAAACTAATTACTGACAGTAATCTCTTGTCTAAAGGTCACTGTCCTGTCCGGCAGTATATGCCCAGCAAGCCAGCAAAGTATGGAGTCAAGATATGGGTGGCCTGTGACACACAATTCAGTTACGCTTGGAAGATGCAAGTCTACACAGGGAAGCCGACCAGTGGAGGCCCGGAGAAGAACCAGGTGATGCAGGTTGTGCTTGGTGTGACAGATGGACTAAGGGGGCACAATGTCACGTGTGACAATTTCTTCACCTCTTATCAACTCAGCCAGCAGCTCCAGAAGAAGATCACCATGGTTGGCCCAGTTAGAAAGAACAAGCCTGCACTCCTCACAACAAGGGGGAGAGAGGCCTTCTCATCGAAGTTTGCCTTCACCACCACTCTAGTTTCTTACCTCGCAAAGAGGAACAAGAATATGGTGATCATAAGGACAGGAAGCCAGACATCATCCTGGACTACAACCACAACAAAAGAGGTGTGGACAAGGTGATTGGAACTGCCCGCTGGCCCCTGGTCATCTTCCATAACATCATTGATGTGTCCTCATGCATTCGTGATATGGAACAAGATCAACCCTACCTGGATGCCTGATAAGTGGAACAAGAGGATGTTCCTGGAGCAGCTGGGAAAGGCTCTTGTAACCCCACACATTCAAAGAAAGGAGAGCCGAAGGACTGTAAAATAAATACTATGTGCTGCACATGTGAGAAATACATCTGCTAAGTCCATGTACACACACTTTCCTACATCTGCTAAGTCCATGCACACACACTTTCCTACATCTGCTAAGTCCATGTACACACACTTTCCTACATCTGCTAAGTCCATGCACACACACTTTCCTACATCTGCTAAGTCCATGCACACACACTTTCCTACATGTGCTAAGTCCATGCACACACACTTTCCTACATGTGCTGAGTCCATGCACACACACTTTCCTACATCTGCACAGTCCATGCACACACACTTTCCTACATCTGCACAGTCCATGCACACACACTTTCCTACATGTGCTAAGTCCATGCACACACACTTTCCTACATGTGCTAAGTCCATGCACACACACTTTCCTACATCTGCAAAGTCCATGCACACACACTTTCCTACATCTGCAAAGTCCATGCACACACACTTTCCTACATCTGCAAAGTCCATGCACACACACTTTCCTACATCTGCAAAGTCCATGCACACACACTTTCCTACATCTGCTAAGTCCATGCACACACACTTTCCTACATCTGCTAAGTAGAGTTCATTGATTTATGTTCACATTTTTGTTTTGTATCTAGTTTGTTCTAATTTATTGTTTATACACCTTGTGGGTGGGGGCAATGGTTAAAAAATTTGAGAAGACTAGTATTTTGTAGTTGAATTCCTCATTGTACAGTATCACTATGTTGCCAAAAAAGTTCAAGACTTATTGTTTCTCTTCAATAAAATGCAATCAAGACTACTTTTTCACATTTCTGCTTCTTTCTTAGGCAATACAAGTGCTGTCTCTTGCACACAAGTTTACACCTATGCAGTACCTTAAGCAATAAATAATAATACAACTCTACTTTAGTAAAGAACTATTGATAGGTGTGTTAAAAAAAACCGAGTGGTGTAGACTGCATTTAATCTGCATTGTGAAGAGGGAAAACCCAGATATTCAAAGTTTGAAGAATGACGGGTTGTTTCTTCATGCAAAATAGATTTGGGATTTAAAATTCAATTAAGCTACTTTATTTTAGGGGTTTAGTGAAGGCGGGTCATTTTTTTTACCCTTAGGACAAGGGGAGTATACAGAATGTTAAGACATGCAGGTCAGTCAATCTGGAGAATTTCAAGGACTTTGAAAGATTCTTAAGTTGTATTTGCAAAAACCATCAAGTGCTATGATGAAACTGGCTCATGAGGACCGGCACAGGAAAGGAAGACCCAGTTACCTCTGCTGCAGAGGATAAGATCATTAGAGTTAACTGCACCTCATATAAATGCTTCAGAGAGTTCAAGTAACCGACACATCTCAACATCAACTGTTCAGAGGAGACTGCGTGAATTGCTTCAAAGAAACCACTAATAAAGAGACTTGCTTGGGTCAAGAAACACGAGCAGTGGAAATCTGTACTTTGGTCTGATCAGTCCAAATGAGTTTTTTTTGATCCAACCGCTGTGTCTTTGTGAGATGCAGAGTAGGTGAACGGATGATCTCTGCATGTGTGGTTCCCACCGTGAAGCGTGGAGGTGGTGGTGTGATGGTGCTTTGCTGGTGACACTGTCAGTGATTTAATTAGAATTCAAGGCACACTTAACCAGCATGGCTACCACAGCATTCTGTAGCGATACGCCATCCTATCTGGTTTGGTCTTAGTGGGACTATCATTTGTTTTTCAACAGGACAATGACCCAACACACCTCCAGGCTGTGTAAGGACTATAAGAAGGAGAGTAATGGAGTGCTGCATCAGATAACCTGGCCTCCACAATCACCCGACCTCAACCCAATTGAGATGGTTTAGGATGAGTTGGACCGCAGAGTGAAGGAAAAGCAGCCAGCAAAGGCTCAGCATATGTGGGAACTGTTGGAAAAGCATTCCAGGTGAAGTTGGTTGAGAGAATGCCAAGAGTGTGCAAAACTGTCAAAGGATGTCTACCTTGAAGAATCTGAAATACGAAATATATTTTGACTGAACACTTTTCTGTTACTGCGTTGTTTCATAGTTTGTCTTCACTATTATTCTACAATGTAGAAAATATTAAAAATAAAAACCCTTGAATGAGTAGGTGTGTCAACTTTTGACTGGTACTGTAGGTAGGGATAAAGTGACTATGCAACAGGATAGATGAACAGTAGCAGCAGCGTACAGTGCCTTTGGAAAAGTATTCAGACCCCTTGAATTTTTCCAACATTTTGTTAGGTTACAGCCATATTCTAAAACTGGTGAAATTGTTTTTCCCCTCATCAATCTATATACAAGATCCCATAATGACAAAGCAAAAACAGGTTTTTAGAAATGTTTGCTAATAAAATAAACAAATATTACATTTACATAAATGTAAGATGGCATTGGAGAGGATGGCTGCCGTTTCATGGGCTCTTAATTAACCAACAGTGCTATTTTGTTTGTTTTCTAAGCATTGTTTGTAACTTATTTTGTAGATAATGTTGCTGCTACCATCTCGTATGACAAAAATATCTTATCGAAATCAGAACTGCGATTACCCATCTTGAACTGGACGAATAATTTCTCTTAAATGAGTCAGACAAGAGGGATTTACTCCAGACACCTGAACAGGCCCCCATCCCCGTCATTCACAGGAGATAAGAGACGGAAAAGATATCGGGGTGCCTTGAGGATCTGAAGATGATTGGCTAATCTGCCCTTGCCATCCGTACTACTGGCCAACGTACAATCTCTGGAAAATAAATTGGACATGCTAAAAGCACATATATCTTATGTTTCACTGAGAAGTGGCCGAACAACGACATGAATAACATGCATCTGGCGGGTTATACACTGCATCGGCAGAATAGAACAGCAGCCTCTGGGAAGACAACGGGTGACGGTCTATGTATATTTGTAAACAACAGCCGGTGCACGATATCTAAGGAAGTCTCAAGGTTTTGCCTGTCTGAGGTAGTGTGATCAACAGCTTATCATGAGATACTCTATCTACCTAGAAAGTTTTCATCTGTATTTTTCGTAGCTGTCTACATACCACCACAGACCGATGCTGGCACTAAGACCACACTCAAAGAGCTGTATACCGCCATTTGCAAACAGGAAAACGCTCATCCAGAGGCAGCGCTCCTAGTGGCCGGGGACTTCAAATCCGTTTGACCTAATATCTATCAGCATGGTACATGTGCAACCAGAGGGAAAAACACTCAAGACCACCTTTACTCCACACACAGAGACGCGTACAAAGCTCTCCCTCGCCCTCCATTTGGAAAATCTGACCATGACTTTATCCTTCTGAGTCCTGCTTACAAACGAAAATTAAAGCAGGAAGCACCAGTGACTAGATCAATAAAAAGGTTTCATTGTAATGCTCCTCGTTTTTAATCATCTTGATTTGTCAGTTGGCATAATTAGTACACTGACATCTCCCATCACTGGATTGAGGTGCGTTTTCCAAGACATTGCCACGTTCCAAACTAGAGAATGTAATTAACATGTAGTCAGATTCTTATAGATACAAGGGAAACAGAGTTAAGTTGAGTAGCTAGCTAGTTGTACATTGCTGTTATTCTGAAACTAGACTTTCACCTCTGGTCCAGTAACCTGCTACTGCTCGTGACTTAGTGGGGGGACAGGGTCAGAGAGAAATAACCCTGTGTGTCTGCTTACAGGGATCCAGGCAGAGAGAAAGGTGGAAGGAGACGGCTGGACTGACAATGACCACTGAAGGGGATCCCAGCCTCTCTGCCAAACTGCTGCAACTGGTGCTGCTGTCCACCTACTGGGGCATGCAGATCTGGTTTACCTGCATATCAAGTAAGTAACTTGACCTCTGATCCCCTTAACCCTGTGAGAGGGTGTGTATGATGGACAGTACTCCTATAGGGCTCCTGTGTGTTTTTGATCAGGCTTTGTGATGGACAGCCACCTGAACAGACACACATTTGGTTTGATCCAGAGCAGACTGGTTCCGTTCTACCTTCACCTGGGCTCTCTCTGTGCCTTCCTCAACCTGACGCTGTTCGCTGTCTACCACCCTGCAGACCTGCTAGATGACAGAGAGGCCTTCCAGGTAACTTGAACCCTTGACCCTACCACCCTGCTAGATGACAAGGAACATTTCAATTGCATACTCATCTCCTTCTCAAAACCCATTGGATGAGAAAGCCAGAGGTCCCTCCCTTCAGACCTTCTCTTCCAATGGGTTATGAAAAGGAGAGGACATGAAGTATGCAACAGATTCTCCCAGGGAGACCTTCCAGGTGCATGAGGAGTCCTGACCGTGGGAGAATCCTCACCTCATAACCCATTGGAGAAGGTCCGAAGGGAGGGACCTCTGGCTCTCTCAATGGGTTTTGAGGAGACGAGAATGAAATTGAGATTCTCCCCCAGATCTCTAACCTTGTCAGGGACTCATTCCTCTATGCAGCTGCTTTCATACATTGATACACTTTGTCTCTCTCGCTGTAGATTGGGGTATACTTCCTGTGTGTGTCGGTAGCAGCGGTCAACGCCCAGTGGTTCGGTCAGATGACATCAGAGATAATGGAAGACATGCATCTAATGGAGCAAGCACAAGGATTGGGCCAGGACATTGGTCTATCTACCAATAGGGAGGCTTACGCCAAGCTGTGTGAGACAGACGGTAGATACAGGCGTCTGTCTGGTCAGCTGTGGCTTTACAGACTGTTGTCTTCGCTGTGTAACATCTGCTGCATTACCTGCAATGCATACAGCCTGTACTACCTAGCAGAGAACCTTACTTCACTATAGCACAGTTACCAAATCTGCAGTATCTATTGGCTGGGGAAATATGGATGGTAAGTCCACGGGTGGCTGGAGTGAATGGTATCGACACATTAAAATCATGGTTTCATACTATTCACATTACTATGAGCCGCCCTACCCTCACCAGCCTCCCATAGTTAAGTCCAGCAACACTCAGGTTTGTTCTTTTTCAAGCCATTTTAATCTTCTACTAGAGAGATGTATTTTATTAAACTAGAGGAGAGGCGGAGGGATGTATTTTATTCTACTGGAGGTGAGATGGAGGGATGTATTTTATTAAACTAGGAGAGATGGAGGGATGTATTTTATTAAACTAGAGGAGAGATGGAGGGATGTATTTTATTAAACTAGAGGAGAGATGGGGTTATGTATTTTATTAAACTAGAGGAGAGATGGAGGGATGTATTTTATTCTACTGGAGGAGAGATGGAGGGATGCATTTTATTCTACTGGAGGAGAGATGGAGGGATGCATTTTATTAAACTAGAGGAGAGATGGGGTTATGTATTTTATTAAACTAGAGGAGAGATGGAGGGATGTATTCGATTCTACTAGAGGAGAGATGTATTTTATTAAACTAGAGGAGAGATGGGGTTATGTATTTTATTAAACTAGAGGAGAGATGGAGGGATGTATTCGATTCTACTAGAGGAGAGATGTATTTTATTAAACTAGAGGAGAGATGGAGGGATGTATTTTATTAAACTAGAGGAGAGATGGAGGGATGTATTTTATTCTACGACTAGAGGAACGATCAGAGATGGCAGAGCTTTGGCTTTGCAGCTTTTAAGTTGGATTAAAGGTATACGCAAGGATACTTTCGTGAGCCAATGCTAACTAGTGTTAGCACAATGACTGGAAGTCCATGGTATCATGCACCCAGTCATTGCACTAACACCAGTTAATATTGGCTCACAAAAGTATCCTTGCGTTAATCAGACTGGGGAAGTAGATAAAGGTTTTCATTGTCAAAATCCCTTTAAATGTAGAGCTGATGTGGATGGTGTCAGTAAAGCAAGAGATTATTTTTAAAGTCACATTCACACAACCCTCATCTACCGGTAGAAATTAGGGGGTGGTGAGGTCATCACTCTCCTGCAAGACTCTAAGGCCTATCCTGTGGGGCTGCCATGGGGACCTCCAGGTGCGTCCTTGATGTAATGTCCTGTGAACGCTCCAACAATTGTGTTGGCTTCATAGAGGTAGAAAGGACTCCTCTGTGCCTCAATGGATTATGTGACAGCATGGGTAGCGCCATCTCAATTTGAAAGTTGTCGATTTTCTTTTGTGTTTAATAAGAGTATTGGTGATTTAGTGCCACCTGCAGTGCTGAACCAAATCTTGATTCATTTGTTGGCTACCAAATTTATAAAAATTATTTTACAAACCATAGGCAACAATTCACTGAACACTCAGTTGACTACTTTGAAATGGTGGAAGCCATTTTTTTTTCACTTTGACTTTTCTACATTGTAGAATAATAGTTAAGACAAACTATGGAATCATGTAGAAATCAAAAGTGTTAAATAAATCAAAATATATGAGATTCTTGACAGCTTTGCATTCTCTCAACCAGCTTCATGAGGTAGTCACCTGGAATACATTTAAATTAACAGGTGTGCCTTAAGAAGGAAAGAAATTCCAGAAATGTACTTAATGCGTTTGAACCAAAGTAGGGGGGTATACAGAAGATAGCCCTATTTGGTGCAAAGAGAAAAAAACGGTCAGTCAATACAGAAAATTTCTTCCAAGTGCAGTTGAAAAACCAAGCGCTATGATGAAACTGGCTCTCATGAGGACCACCACAGGAAAGGAAGACCCAGAGTTACCTCTGCTGCAGAGAATACATTTATTAGTTACCAGCCTCAGAAATTGCAGCCCAAATAAATGCTTCAGAATTCAAGTAACAGACTGCGTGAATCAGGCCTTCATGGTCAAATTTCTGCAAAGAAACCACTAATAAAGGACACCAATAAGAAGACTTGCTTGGGCAAGAAACACAAGCAAAGGACATTAGACCAGTGGAAATCTGTACTTTGGTCTGATGAGTCCAAATTTTAGATTTTTGGTTCCAACCGCCGTGCCTTTGAGATGCAGAGTAGGTGAACGGATGATCTCTGCATGTGTGGTTCCCACTGTGAAGCGTGGAGGTGATGGTGCTTTGCTGGTGACACCGTCTGATTTATTTAAAATTCAAGGCACACTTAACCAGCATGGCTACCACAGCATTCTGTAGCGATACGCCATCCCATCGTGTTTGGTCTTAGTGGGACTATCATTTCTTTTTCAACAGGACAATGACCCAACACACCTCCAGGTTGTGTAAGGGCTATTTGACTAAGAAGGAGAGTGATGCATCAGATGACCTAGCCTTCACAATCACCCAACCTCAACCCAATTGAGATGAGTTGAACTGTAGAGTGAAGGAAAAGCAGCAAACAAGCACTCAGCATATATGTAGGAACAGCATTCCAGGTGAAGCTGGTTGAGAGAATGCCAAGCTGTCATCAAGGCAAAGTGTGGCTACTTTGAAGAATCTCAAATATATTTAGATTTGTTTAACACTTTTTTGGTTACATGATGTCTACACGTATTTTACAATGTAGAAAATAGTAAAAAATAAAAACCCTGGAAGCAGTAGGTATCAACTTTTGACTGGTACTATATATTTATTTGGTGTTACATGTAGGAGTGGATTTCTTTTAATTTGGGGTGTTTTAATCAAATATATCTGAGGTGCCCTTGAGCAAGACATTTAACCCCTAATATGCAGGGTTTTTCTGGATCAAAAAGGGTGGTGGGTGTAGCTGAATTTGAGCCCCCCATTTTATTTAAGCCAATTTCTCCATGGTGTTAGAATACATTTTGCATTCTTAAAAGCAAATGTCCTGCAATTCATTTACCATGGCTAATGCTGTGTTCTAACAAATCAATACCGCTTAATTGCTTTTGAAATGTAAATCTCCCTGACTGTCAAGCTTTTTTGTGATTGTTAGTTCCATTAACTTTATTTGGTTTTAGTAATTTGTTTACATAAATCCAGTGTAAGTAATACAATTATTTTAACGTATACCTCGGGTTTCAATCGAAAGTCCGCACAGGGTTCCACATCCACGCACCTCCCTTAGTGACCTGCAGAGATTGCTGATGAGAGGGTTCATTTCATGGAACAGAAGGTATACATTAGGATTGCTGCTGCTGTGTGGCTGACCCTGTGCTGCTTTTAGCCTCTGACTGTCAGTGGTCTGCAATAAACAGAAGACAGCAAAAATATCAATTTCACTATGGACTGAAATACTTGCAAGGGTTGTAGATGAGGTATTTTTAATGTTAAAAATCATTGTTCTGGTTTTGAAGATAGTTTGACATGTTTGGTGATCAACATAACTTACTTCACAGATCAGTAACAAAAAGTAAGTACACCCAGCTAAAACCTTGGGGAGTGCAGACATTGGTATATCAAAAATGCTATTTTAAAATGGTGAATATTGCCATACCTGACAACTTGACTGTTGGGTAATGGCATGTAAAAGGACCCTGACGTTTCTAAGTATTAAACAGCCTTCAGGGTTAAGTTAGTCCCATCCTTAACCCTTAGGGGAGAAGTTAACCTCTGACAGCCAAACTATGAAACAACTCTAAAAGCTTTAACAAGAGCAAGGTATTGTCTGTTGCCTGCCAGCTACAGTTAAAACAGACCCACTAATCAATGAGACGAGCAAGTGACGCTTGCGCTAGGTAGACTCAGTGATATGTCGTACATGCAGAAACTAAACAGCATAGTGGGTCGGACTCAACTTCTGTGCTGTTTTGGTGCCCTGGCTACCCAAACTTCTTGCGCCGGCCAAATGCCACGCCAACGGAAGAGCCTGGATCCCGACGATTTCTAGAAAGCAAACATCCTAACCGTTTTGATTGGTCCCAGAGACAGAGGTGTTGTGCCCGAAGAACACACGTGGATAAAGCGGCGTTTAGAAAATTCATCATTGGCTTCGATACACGGTTAAAGACGATCCAATCTCTGATGACTTTGTTTTGTACAACACCCTTCATTTTGACGTCATCACAAATGAGGGCAGTCTCAGACTAACGTATGCAGCGAACATAGAGCAGCGGAAGATTTCAATTTGAGTTATGAAACAAACCCGTGCACATACTGTGTGAGAGCCAAGTCTTGCATCTGAATATCTGTGGTGCTGCTCGTGGCAACATTTAGCTGAGTCTACCTTTAAACGTCTTTGTATGCTTCAAATCTAAGGAAAACATGGAGGGTGGAGTTAACCTCTGGTCTTTAGGGCTCAGACACCTATAGAGTTTGGTGGCAGAGAGTACTTAGCACCTCTGAACGTAATGTGTGTACCGATTTTCCATGTAGAAGCACAAGTCAGATATCTACAGAGGATGATCGGCACACCAACACTATATCCACAATCAGCGCGACGTGAAAGCCTTTAGGGTAAGTTAACCCTGGACATGGCGTGTCACAGTAAGGCATATATAGTTCACCTTCTCCCAACATTGGCTAGCTAGACCGACAGCTGGTAAAAGTGCAATAATATTGTTTTTAAAAGCAAATGAAAAGATTTGACAATCATAAACTTAACATAATTACCACAAGTTGCCTCTACAGAGACCCAGTCACACATACAAACCCTTTATAAAACCCAGAGCAGAAATTCAGAAATACTGGAGAATGACAATATAAACAGTCTTTCCTATCAGATACAGTTGAAATCAGAAGTTTACATACACTTAGGTTGGAGTCATTAAAACTTGTATTTCAACCGCTCCACAAATTTCCTGTTAACAAACTATAGTTTTGGCAAGTCGGTTAGGACATCTACTTTGTGGATGACAAGTAATTTTTACAACAATTGTTTACAGATTATTTCACTTAACTCACGGTATCACAATTCCAGTGGGTCAGAAGTTTACATACACAAAGTTGACAGTGCCTTTAAACTGCTTGGAAAATTATGTCATGTCAATTAGCCTATCAGAAGCGTACCTGTGCAAGGCCTACCTTCAAACTCAGTGCCTCTCTGGTTGGGAAAATCAAAAGAAATCGTCGACCTCCACAAGTATGTTGCTCCTTGGGAGCAATTTCCAAAAGCCTGAAGGTACCACGTTCATCTGTACAAACAATAGTACGCACGTATAAACACCATGGGACCACGCAGCCGTCATACCACTCGGGACGAAGACGTGTTCTGTCTCCTAGAGATTAACGTACTTTGGAGCAAAAAGTGTAAATCAATCCCAGAACAAAAAGCAAATGACCTTGTGAAGATGCTGGAGGAAACAGGTAGAAAAGTATCTATATCCACAGTAAAACAAGTCGACATAACCTGAAAGGCCGCTCAGCAAGGAAGAAGCCACTGCTCCGCCATAAAAAAGCCAGACTACGGTTTGAAAGAAAAATAGAACTGTTTGGCCATAATGACCATTGTTATGTTTGGAGGAAAAAGGGGAAGCTTGCAAGCCGAAGAGCATCATGTTGTAGGGGTGCTTTGCTGCAGGAGGGACTGGTGCACTTCTCAAAATAGATGGCATCATGAGGTAGGAAAATTATGTGGATATATTGAAGAAACATCTCAAGGAAGTTGAATGACCCCAAGCATACTTCCAAAGTTGTGGCAAAATGGCTTAAGGACAACAAAGTCAAGGAATTGGAGTGGCCATCACAAAGCCCTGACCTCAAACCTATAGAAAATGTGTGGGCAGAACTGAAAAAGCGTGTGGGCGCAAGGAGGCCTACAAACCTGACTCAGTTACACCAGCTCTGTCAGGAGGAATGGGCCAAAATTCACCCAACTTATTGTGGGAAGCTTGTGGAAGGCTACTCGAAACGTTTGACCAAAGTTAAACAATTTAAAGGTAATGCTACCAAATACTAATTGAATGTATTTAAACTTCTGACGCACTGGGAATGTGATTCTCTACTATTATTCTGACAATAAAGTGGTTATCCTAATTGACCCAAGACATGGGATTTTTACTAGGATTAAATGTCAGGAATTGTGAAAAACTGAGATTAAATGTATTTGGCTAAGGTGTATATGTATGTAAACTTCCGACTTCAACTGTATGATGGACAACATCTTATGCACATACCAGCACCCACATAATACTGCCTCAGATTCCATTGGACCATTCCTGTTTGAGGGAACATTCCACACATTCTGCTTGGTTCTGACATCAGGAGAGAATTCAATCCCCATGAACCCATTTCACCAAAAACGGGAAGACCGTGCTCTCCATGATGTAATCGTCTAATGACTAAACATGAGGAAGTTAAGTAAAAGCACCCTTTAAAATCATGTTGCCCCAGCAACACCCTCCTAATCCACATGTCCAGTGGGAGGAGCCTGTTGCCATGGTGGGGTGTCCAGTTGGTTGCTATGGTAACCACAGCTGTTAAGTCCATAAATACAACATGTACCAAAAATAGAATGTTCTCTTGTACCATTAACATTTGAAAAAGGATCTCCAGTGACTTTTCCTCTGGCATACCGATGTCACACCACCACTTTCCCCTTGATCTCCATGGCGTTCTCAGAGGGTTTACTGGACTGTTCCTCTGTCAGAGTAATGTAGGAGTACACCAGGCTACCTGCAATACTGACACACACACACACACACACACACCATTAACTGTCTGAAATGAAGAACTATTTCTGCTGTTGTGTGACTTAAGCCCAAATATATCCAGCCCATACCTGATATTTAAACCAATGAAATTTGTCCAAGAGAAAATGTAGTCTCCACCAAACACCATCCCGATGTATGTCACTAGAATATTCTGTGAGAAAGAACACAGTAGAAGGATTAAAAAAACATTTTAACATGTCATTATTGATGGGTTAGGGGTAGAGCGAGGTTTTATCATGTGATTATTGATGGGTTAGAGAGCGTGTGTCATTATTGATGCGTTAGAGAACGTTTTGTCATTATTAATGGGTTAGGGTTAGAGAACGTTTTGTCAATATTAATGGGTTAGGGTTAGAGAACGTTTTGTCAATATTAATGGGTTAGGGTTAGAGAACGTTTTGTCAATATTAATGGGTTAGGGTTAGAGAACGTTTTGTCAATATTAATGGGTTAGGGTTAGAGAACGTTTTGTCAATATTAATGGGTTAGAGTGAGGTTTTATCATGTGATTATTGATGGGTTAGAGAGCGTGTGTCATTATTAATGGGTTAGGGCATTTTATCACGTCATTATTAATGGGTTAGGATTAGTGTTTGTTTCGTGCTTTTATTGATGGGTTAGAAAACATTTTATCACGTCGTTATTAATGGGTTAGAAGAGTTTTGTCCTTAACAGGTTCATGTTAGAGAGCTTTTTATCATGTGATTACTAATGGGTTAGAGAGAGTTTTATCATGTGATTACTGATGAGTTGGAGCGTTTTATCATGTGATTACTGATGGGTTAGAGAGCGTTTTATCATGTCATTATTAGGGATGCACAATATATTGGTGAACTTAACGGCATCGGCCCGATGTCAAAGCTACCGTGCATACCTATATAACGTAGGTACATGACGTAATGGCGCTACACAGCACTCCTAACCTAGCCCACACAATGTCTGCTGTGTGGATCGAGCAGTCATTTGAGCGAGACAACACAAAAGGCAAAATCAATTAATGCCAAGATAATGGAATTCATTGCCCTTGACAATCAACCGTTCTCTGTCGTGGGTGATGTTGGCTTTCGCCGACTGGTCGAGCACCGGGACACACTACCAAGTGTGCTATTTTTCAGATGTTACACAGTAATAGCGTCACGACATACATACTATGGAACGCCGTTTGGGTCAAAGCTGTACAGAAAAGTAAACACCGGCCACGAACGATGTGTTTTCAATACTGCGCTGGTAATAAAGCATAATTTGTTCGACCACAACTTCTGGGGTATCTAGCTTTAGCTTGGTACCTGGCCAGCACCAATACAACCTGCCTGAAAACAATGATCAGTAGAAACTGCAGTCATTTTCATTATTCTTAGCAATGATTTAGGAATCCTTGTGAGTAAGTATTAGCTAGGTTGCCACTTGTTGTTCATGAAAATAAATAGCTAGCCAGCTACTTATAACTTTAGCTTTGGGCAACAGGGTTAAGCAGCCTGCTAGCTTCATCTGGCTAGTGAGGCTTGACTTGACTGAGTTATGTGTTGTGAAGCTAGCAACAATGAGGATTAGACGCAATGGTGGAATTTCCGATTTGCCTTCAATATAAAAGATAAAATTCTTATTTACAACTACGGCCCGGACGATGCTGGGCCAATTGTGCGCCGCCCTATGAGACTCCCAATCACGGCTGGATGTTATCCAGCTTGGATTCGAATCAGGCACTGTTGTTACGCCTTTTGCACTGAGATGCAGTGCCTTGGACCTCTGTGTCCATGTGTGTGTGTTTAACTGTACTAGAATGCTTAAAACGCCGCAATTTTTTTTAGCTAAAAATATCGGCGGGTTAGAGAGCCTTTTGTCATTATTGATGGGTTAGTTAACGTTTTATCATTTCATTATTGATAGGTTAGGGTTAGTGTTTTATGTCATTATTAGAGAATGTTTTATCATGTCATAATTAATGGGTTAGGGCTAAGACAGCATTTTATCTTGTCATTATTAATGGGCTGGGGTTCTGTTCTGGGAGCTTACCTTGATACAGCCCACGATGGTGGTGGTTAGAGCTGAGTTGTATTGTGTACAGAGCACTGTAGAATACATCAGCACAAACCTGCAATACAAACACACCACAAGTCATCACACACACAGCACAGAAGGGTAGAAAACAGACAGAAGAGGAGTATGGAAGAGGGGTAGAGAACAGAGAGGTTAAGAGTCAGGATCTCACCCCATTATACAGGATAGGATGAACTGGCTGAGAAACAGGATGTCTGACCAGCCATCATACTCCACCGCCTGCAGACATACACCATCATTAAGACAGCAGAGAAAGTGTATTTAGTAGTAGCTAACAACATAATGGCAGCTTTGTGTGTTTCTGGCTGCTGGCCTCTTCACTTCCTGAGTTTGGAAAACCAGGCCTCTCTCTCAGACACTGTCTCTCTGTCTCGCACTCTTTTGGTATCTTATTAGGATCCCCCATTAGCTGTTGCAAAAGCAGCAGCTACTCTTCCTGGGGTCCACACAAAACATGAATAGACAAGTACAGCTCAAGGACATAACTACAAAAGCGGCACACGTAGCCTACATATCAATACACACAAACGATCTAGGTCAAACAGGGGAGAGGTGTTGCTTTATCTGTTTTTTTAAACCAGGTTTACTGTTCATTTGACCAATATGAGATACAGTATTATATAGAGCCATTATTGCATGCTTTCTTGTCAGTCTCTCCTCAACTCTTAGCCAAGAGAGAATGGCATACATACAGTTGCTTGCGAAAGTATTGACCCCCTTGGAATTTTTCCTATTTTGTTGCCTTACAACCTGGAATTAAACGTTTTTTGGGGGGTTTGTCTCATTTGATTTACACAACATGCCTATCACTTTGAAGATGCAAAATATTTTTTATTGTGAAACAAGCAAGATATAAGAAAAAAAACTGAACTTGAGCGTGCATAACTATTCCCCCCCAAAGTCAATACTTTGTGGAGCAATTACAGCTGCAAGTCTTTTGGGCTATGTCTCTATAAGCTTGGGATTTTTGCTCATTCTTCAAGGCAAAACTGCTCCAGCTCCTTCAAGTCCTACCACAGATTCTCAATTGGATTGAGGTCTGGGCTTTGACTAGGCCATTCCAAGACATTTAAATGTTTCCCCTTAAACCACTCGAGTGTTGCTTTAGCAGTATGCTCAGGGTCATTGTCCTGCTGGAAGGTGAAGCTCCGTCCCAGTCTCAAATCTCTGGAAGACTGAAACAGGTTTCCCTCAAGAATTTCCCTGTATTTAGCGCCATCCACCATTCCTTCAATTCTGACCAGTTTCCCAGTCTCTGCTGATGAAAGACATCCCCACAAGCATGCATGATGCTGCCACCACAATGCTTCACTGGGTTCTCGGGGTGACGAGAGGTGTTGGGTTTGTACCAGACATAGTGTTTTCCTTGATGGCCAAAAAGCTACATTTTAGTTTAATCTGACCAGAGTACCTTCTTCCATATGTTTGGGGTCTCCCCCACATGCTTTTTGGCAAACACCAAACGTGTTTGCTTATTTTTTTCTAAAGCAATGCCTTTTTCTGGCCACTCTTCTGTAAAGCCCAGCTCTGTGGAGTGTAGGGCTTAAAGTGGTCCTATGGACAGATACTCCAATCTCCGGTGTGGAGCTTTGCAGCTTTTTCAGGGTTATCTTAGTTGTTTTTTTTTCCTCTCTGATTAATGCCCTCCTTGCCTGGTCCGTGAATTTTGGTGGGCAGCCCCCACGTGGTGCCATATTCTTTCCATTTTTTAATAATGGATTTAATGGTGCTCCGTGGGATGTTCAAAGTTTCTGATATTTTTTTATAACACAACCTTGTCCATGACCTGTTTGGAGAGCTCCTTGGTCTGCTTGGTGATGCTACAGACTCTGGGGCCATTCAGAACAGGTGTATATATACACTGAGATCATGTGACACTTAAATAAAGTCCACCCGTGTGCAATGTGACTTCTGAAGGTAATTGGTTGCACCAGATCTTATTTAGTGGCTTCATAGCAAAGGGGAATACATATGCACGCACAACTTTTCAGTTTTTTTTTTTTCATTTCACTTCACCAATTTGGACTATTTTCTGTATGTCCATTACCGGAAATCCAAAAATAAAAATCCATTCAAATTACAGGTTGTAATGCAACTAAATAGGAAAAACACCAAGGGGGATTAATACTTTTGCACGGCACTGTAGTATTTATATCAGCCCTCTGATTACAATGAAGAGCAAGAGGTGCCGCTCTGTTCTGGTCGTTCTAGGTCTTTTATTGCAGCACTCAACCGGACAATAATCATGACAAGAAAACTAGAGCCTGCAGGACTTGGTGTCATAAAAGCACAGCATCTCTTTATTACGGACAGACCGCTCTCCATCTTCACAACCATTGAATATGTTTTGACCATGACAGTTTACAAGTAATTTAGTCCTCTCAACTTGTACAACAGCCACTAGAACGTAGGAAATTATTTGCACCAAATAGAATGCTCTTCGTTTTAGAGATGTTCAGGACAAGTTTATTACTGGCACCCATTCCAAAACAGACTGCAACTGTTAAGGGTTTTGATGACTTCATGGGCATATGGTTGAATCCTCAGTATACATGGACATACAGGCTTTGTGTAATGCCAGTGACAGGTCATTGGTCAAAATATAAAAAAGTGGCAGAGTTGAAGAGCTGCCCTGTGGTACACTACACCTTAAATGTTTCACATTAAAGAAGCCCTTCTGAGTTCTATTAGATAGCTCTGAATCCACATAACAAGTTCTCAACAACAGGTTATGGTCAGTACTGTCAAAGGCTGCACTGAACTCTAACAGAACAGCACCCACAATTGTCTTATTTTACATTTATGTCAGAGAAGTACATGTTGAGTGCCCTTCTCTATAAGCATGCTGAACGTCTGTTGTTAATTTGTTTACAGAGAAATAGTGTTGTACTGTATTTTCAACAGTTTGCTGATAGGTCTGCTGTTAGAACCAGTGTAAACCAGCTGCTTTACCACTCTTGGGTAGCCACATGACTGGCTTCCCTCCAGGCCTGAGGACAAATACTTTTCTCTAGGCTCAGATTAAAAATATGACCGACAGATGCTTTTCTTTAATTGTTATTTTTTTCATGCATGAGTTGACGGCTCACTGTTCGTCGTTGACGTTTCCTGCCTAAGTTTGCCCTCTTTGCCAATTGTCTCGTGCCCTCCCTCTCAGTCTCTCCATGACATTAGCACATTGAGAGACTGCTGCCACACAGACAGACAGATCTTACCCTCTGAACGTCTCCAGTGAGTTGAGCTAGCAGCATTGTTGGAAAGATCATAAACAACGCATTATAATACAGCAAGCCATACTTCCCCAGCTCCTGAGAGGGAGAGAGGGGCAAGAGAGGGAGAGAAGGGAGGGGAAGAAGAGGCAGAGAAGAGAACAGAGAGGGTTATTCATGATGGTACATTCCTCTCTAGCCAGCATATAGCTGTCACCAGCTCACTGCTCTACAACAAACTCTTTGGGGTTGTTGGGATGGCATGCTAACAATATATATGGTGGTAGGGTTATCATTAGTCTAAAGAACCGTACATAAAAATGACTTTGGCAGTAGTAGAATAGCATAACTAGCAATAGAATAGTATAACTAGCGGCAGTATAACATAACTTGCGGGAGAATAACGAGCGGTAGAAAAGTATAACTAGCAGTATAATAGTAGTATAGCTAGTGGTAGAACAGTATAGCTAGTGGTAGAACAGTAGAACTGTGGTATAACTAGTAGTAGAACAGTATAACTAGTGGTATAACTAGTAGTAGAACAGTATAACTAGTAGAACAGTATAACTAGTGGTAGAACTAGTGGTAGAACAGAATAACTAGTGGTAGAACTAGTGGTAGAACAGTATAACTAGTGGTATAACTAGTAGTAGAACAGTATAACTAGTAGCAGAACAGTATGACTAGTAGTAGAAGAGTATAACTAGTAGTAGACCTAGTGGTAGAACAGTATAACTAGTGGTAGAACTAGCAGTATCACTAGTAGTAGAACAGTATAACTAGTGGTATAACTAGTAGTAGAACAGTATAACTAGTGGTATAACTAGTAGTAGAACAGTATAACTAGTGGTAGAACAGTATAACTAGTGGTATAACTAGTAGTAGAACAGTATAACTAGTAGCAGAACAGTATAACTAGTAGTAGAACTAGTGGTAGAACTAGTAGTATAACAGTATAACTAGTGGTATAGCTAGTGGTAGAACAGTATAACTAGTAGTAGAACAGTATAACTAGTGGTAGAACAGTATAACTAGTGGTATAACTAGTCGTATAATAGTATAACAGATGGTAGAATAGTATAACTAGTGGTAAAACTAGTAGTATAACTAGTGGTAGAACAGTATAACTAGTGGTAGAACTAGTGGTAGAACAGAATAACTAGTGGTATAACTCGTAGTAGAACAGTATAACTAGTAGCAGAACAGTGTAACTAGTGGTAGAACTAGTGGTAGAACAGTATAACTAGTAGTAGACCTAGTGGTAGAACAGTATAACTAGTGGTATAGCTAGTGGTAGAACAGTATAACTAGTGGTAGAACTGATGGTAGAATAGTATAACTAGTGGTATAACTAGTAGTAGAATAATATAACTAGTAGTAGAAGAGTATAACTAGTAGTAGAAGAGTATAACTAGTGGTAGAACAGTATAACTAGTGGTAGAAGAGTATAACTAGTGGTATAACTAGTAGTAGAACAGTATAACTAGTAGTAGACCTAGTGGTAGAACAGTATAACTAGTGGTATAACTAGCAGTATCACTAGTAGTAGTACAGTATAAATAGTGGCATAACTAGTAGTAGACCAGTATAACTAGTAGTAGAACTAGTAGTAGAACAGTATAACTAGTAGTAGAATAGTATAACTAATGGTAGAACAGTATAGCTAGTGGTATAACTAGCAGTATCACTAGTAGTAGAACAGTATAAATAGTGGCATAACTAGTAGTAGACCAGTATAACTAGTAGTATAACTAGTAGTAGAACAGTATAACTAGTAGTAGAATAGTATAACTAATGGTAGAACAGTATAACTAGTGGTAGAACAGTATAACTAGTGGTATAACTAGTAGTAGAACAGTATAACTAGTAGTAGAACAAGTGGTATAACTAGTAGTAGAATAGTAGAACTAGTAGTATAACTGATGGTAAAATAGTATAACTAGTGGTAGAACTAGTAGTAGAATAGCATAACTAGTGGTAGTAGTCGAATAGTATAACTAGTGGTAGAACAGTATAACTAGTGGTAGAAATGGTAGTAGAATACTATTACTAGTAGTAGAACTAGTGGTGATGAGAGATCGTCAAAGCAGTAGCATGAAGTGAATTAGAAAGCTAGCAGACAGTGTAATATGAGTGCAACAGCCAACCTCATCTCATGTCAACTCCCAAAATTAACTCTCATTCAGAAGTCACCAAGGGTGACAGTGGGTCACTTTCTAAACATATCTCAGCCTGCCTGTGCTATACTGGAGTACAAGCCTTGATAATTGATTGAGTTAAAACGTCAGTCACAAGTTTTGTCTGATTAGCTAAACTAACTGGTATCCAGCGATAACATGTGAAGGATAGCTTGCCTTCCATTATCTCCACATACACTACATGGACACCCGCTCTACAAACATCTCATTCCAAAATCAGGGGCCTTAAAATATGGAGTTTGTCCCCCCTTTGCTGGGAAGGCTTTCCACTGGACGTTGGAACATTGCTGCGGGGACTTGCTTCCATTCAGCCACAAGAGCATTAGTGATGTCGGCCGATTAGACCTGGCTCGCAGTCGACGTTCCAATTCATCCTAAAGGTGTTTGATGGGGTTGAGGTCAGGACTCTGTGCAGGCCAGTCTAGTTCTTCCACCCCGATCTCGACAAACCATTTCTGTATGGACCTCGCTTTGTGCACGGGGTCATTGTCATGCTGAAACAGGAAACGGCCTTCCCCAAACTGTTGCCAAAAAGTTGGAAGCACAGAATAGTCTAGAATGTCATTGTATGCTGTAGAGTTAAGATTTCCCTTCAATGGAACTAAGGGGCCTAGTCTGAACCATGAAAAACAGCCCCAAACCATTATTCCTCCACCTCCCTGACCAAGGCCCTTCTCCCCCGATTGCTCAAATTAATGTAATACATTTTTTAATAAGGCTATAACGTAACAAAATGTGGGAAAAGTGATAGGGTCTGAATACTTTCCGAATGCTAGGTGCTAAATATATTAGTCCAGCTAGGTGCAACATACGGTATCAGTCAAAAGTTTGCACTTCTCGCAACCTGCTTCATCTGGAATGCTTTTCCAACAGTCTTGAAGGAGTTCCTACATATGTGAGCACTTGTTGGCTGCTTTTCCTTCACTCTGCGGTCCAACCTCATCCCAAACCATCTCAATTGGGTTGAGATCGGGTGATTGTGTAGGCCAGGTCATCTGATGCAGCGTCCTTCTTGGTCAAATAGCCCTGACACAACCTGGAGGTGTGTTGGGTCATTGTCCTGTTGAAAAACAAATGATAGTCCCACTAAGACCAAACGAGATAGGATGGTGTATCGCGACAGAATGCTGTGGTAGCCGTGCTGGTTAAGTGTGCCTTGAATTCTAAATTCCAAGCTTTAACTTCTTGACTGATGTCTTGAGATGTTGCTTCAATATATCCACATAATTTTCCTATCTCAAACAGTCAAACAGTTCTATTTTTGTTTCATCAGACCAGAGGACATTTCTCCAAAAAGTACGATATTTGTCCCCATGTGCAGTTGCAAACCGTAGTCTGGCTTTTTTATAGCGGTTTTGGAGCAGTGGCTTCTTCCTTGCTATGCGGCCTTTCAGGTTGTCGATATAGGACTCAATTTTCTGTGGATATAGATACATTTGTACCCGTTTCCTCCAGCATCTTCACAAGGTCCTTTGCTGTTGTTCTGGGATTGATTTGCACTTTTCGCACCAAAGTACGTTCATCTCTAGGAGACAGAACGTGTCTCCTTCCTGAGCGGTATGACGGCTGCGTGGTCCCATGGCGTTTATACACTCCCAAGGATGACTTTCTAAGACCTTGGCTGATTTCTTTAGAGATTTTCCCCATGATGTCAAGCAAAGAGGCACTGAGTTTGAAGGTAGGCCTTGAAATACATCCACAGGTACACCTACAATTGACTCAAATGATGTCAATTTGCCGATCAGAAGCTTCTAAAACCATGACATAATTTTCTGGAATTTTCCAAGCTGTTTAAAGGCACAGTCAACTTAGTGTATGTACACTTCTGAGCCACTGGAATTGTGATAGTGAATTAATCAGTCTGTAAACAATTGTTGGAAAAATTACTTGTGTCATGCACAAAGTAGATGTCCTAACCAACTTGCCAAACCTATAGTTTGTTAACAAGAAATTTGTGGAGTGTTTGAAAAACAAGTTTTAATGACTCCAACCTAAGTGTATGTAAACTTCCGACTTCAACTGTGATCACAAAAAATGATCACAAGAACGGTGAGCAAAAATCCCAGAACCACACGGGGGGACCTATTGAATGACCTGCAGAGAGCTAGGACCAAAGTAACAAAGCCTACCATCAGTAACACACTATGCCGCCAGGGACTCAAATCCTGCAGTGCCAGTCGTGTCCCCCTGCTTAAGCCAGTACATGTCCAGGCCCATCTGAAGTTTGCTAGAGAGCATTTGGATGATCCAGAAGAAGATTGGGAGAATGTCATTTGGTCAGATGAAACCAAAATATAACTTTTTGGTAAAAACTCAACTCGTCGTGTTTGGAGGACAAAGAATGCTGAGTTGCATCCAAAGAACACCATACCTACTGTGAAGCATGGGGGTGGAAACATCATGCTTTGGGGCTGTTTTTCTGCAAAGGGACCAGGACGACTGATCCGTGTAAAGGAAAGAATGAATGGGGCCATGTATCGTGAGATTTTGAATGAAAACCTCCTTCCATCAGCAAGGGCATTGAAGATGAACCGTGGCTGGGTCTTTCAGCATGACAATGACCCCAAACACACCGCCCGGGCAACGAAGGAGTGGCTTCGTAAGAAGCATTTCAAGGTCCTGGAGTGGCCTAGCCAGTCTCCAGATCTCAACCCCATAGAAAATCTTTGGAGGGAGATGAAAGTCTGTGTTGCCCAGCAACAGCCCCAGAGGAGATCTGCATGGAGGAATGGGCCAAAATACCAGCAAGTGTGTGAAAACCTTGTGAAGACTTACAGAAAACGTTTGACCTCTGTCATTGCCAACAAAGGGTATATAACAAAGTATTGAGATAAACTTTTGTTATTTTCCACCATAATTTGCAAAACAATTCATTAAAAATCCTACAATGTGATTTTCTGGATTTTTTTTCTCATTTTGTCTGTCATAATTGAAGTGTACCTATGATGAAAATTACAGGCCTCATCTTTTTAAGTGGGAGAACTTGCACAATTGGTGGCTGACTAAATACTTTTTTGCCCCACTGTATATACACACACACATTAGTCCAGCTAGCTGCTTACATACCTTGGAGTCAAGCTTCTGCTTGACGTAGGCTCCGTTAGCTGCAGTCAGAACATCATTTAGCAGAATAAACACATAGCCTTGGAGGTCGAACGACAGGTCAGCACTGGAGAGAGAACACGTACGGACGGACACATACAGCAGGTCAGTGCAGTAGAGCGCAGAGACAGGTCAGAAACATAAGAGAGGGCGTACATGTTGGAACATGTATTTAGCTGGGGGCAGAGACTCAGCTTACACACGCCATAAAGATAACATTCTAGAGTGGGCATGACTCCTCCAGCACAACTCAAAGAGATCATTTAAACACTTTATGAATTGATTCATTTTATTTTTGGTAAAACAATATGCAGTTTAAAACAGTTTTTAAAATACAAGAAACCCAGAGGATGACACATTGTTACGGATACAGGTATCCTGTGTTCTTTTCTCTCCTTCTCCTCACAGGTGAAAATCATCACTCCCCAACCAGTCACCAATCAATCATCAATCAGAAGACACACCTCCTCCTGTTTCCTACCCAATCACAGTTCCTTTTTGTTTGTTTGCTCTAGAGCTCAATCTCTCTGTAAATGACATATGTCTGTAGATCGCTCCGTTTCACCCTCTCCTACTATGTCTCTCTATCGCTCTTTATGTATTGAGCTATCTTTTGTTTGAGCACCTCCATATCACTTTGTCCTCACATGTGAGTATTGTTTTTGGTTATGGTGTTTGTGTTTGTTTGCTGGTGGGAAAAGGGGGAACCAAGACAAGTCGCCCATGGGCATACACTACCCGTAGGTAAACTTTGTTAAATACACTAGTTAGAACTGGGCGGACCACCCACTCTATTTTGGTTAGTTAGTTAGCTGTTGAAATAGGCTAGTCTAGCTTAGGGATGTTTTTGAATACTTATTATTTCTTTCCTTGGGTCCAGCTCAGCCCCTTTTCCTGCTTCCCCCCCATTACCGTGTGTTTTCTAATTTAGTTGTCTGTGGTCATTTCGTTCTCACTTTTACTTTTTCACTATTATAATTTGCATGAGTTATGTTACGGGTCTCGTTACCATCTCCCCTAGACTGTCGGGCCAAAAGGGATTCGTAACACACATGAAAGCGTAAACACTTATTTCCAATGTGGTCATTCAGCGTAGGACAAAAACGGGACATAACACAAGAAAATACATGGAGATACTGGTGTGGACCCTAACCCTTCTCTGTGCACCAGGAATAAAGCTGACCTAAAGATAATATATACCATATGAATAAAGTTGACCTAAAGATATATAACATATTAATAAAGCTGTCCTAAAGATATATAACATATGAATAAAGCTGACCTAAAGATATTATATACCATATGAATAAAGTTGACCTAAATGTTTTATGCATGCTCTTCAAACAATCACTGCCCGCACCTGCCTGCATCACTACTCTGGAAGGTTCTGACTTAGAATATGTGGACAACTACAAATACCAAGGTGTCTGGTTACTGTAAACTCTCCTTCCAGACTCACATTAAGCATCTCCAATCCAAAATGAAATCTAGAATCGGCTTCCTATTTCGCAACAAAGCATCCTTCACTCATGCTGCCAAACATACCATCCTACCGATCCTTGACTTCGGCGTTATAATTTACAAAATAGCCTCCAACATTCTATCCAACAAATTGGATGCAGTCTATCACAGTGCCATCCGTTTTGTCACCAAAGCCCCATATACTACCCACCACTGCGACCTGTACGCTCTCGTTGGCTAACCCTCGCTTCATACTCGTCGCCAAACCCACTGGCTCCAGGTCATCTACAAGCCTCTGCTAGGTGAAGCCCCGCCTTATCTCAGCTCACTGGTCACCATAGCAGCACGCGCTCCAGCAGGTATATCTCACTGGTCACTCCCAAAGCCAATTCCTGATTTGGCCACCTTTCCTTCCAGTTCTCTGCTGCCAATGACTGGAACGAACTGCAAAAATCACTGAAGCTGGAGACTCATATCTCCCTCACTAGCTTTAAGCACTAGCTGTCAGAGCAGCTCACAGATCACTGCACCTGTACATAGCCAATCTGTAAACAGCCCATCTACCTACCTCATCCCCATACTGTATTTATTTATTTATCTTGCTCCTTTGCACCCCAGTATCTCTACTTGCACATTCATCTTCAGAACTTTACCATTCCAGTGTTTAATTGCTATATTGTAATTACTTCGCCACCATGGCCTATTTATTGCCTTACCTCCCTTATCCTACCTCATTTGCACGCACTGTATATAGATTTTTTTCTACTGTATTATTGACTGTATCTTTGTTTATTCCATGTGTAACTCTGTGTTGTTGTTTGTGTCGAACTGCTTTGCTTTATCTTGGCCAGGTCGCAATTGTAAATGAGAACAAGTTCTCAACTAGCCTACCTGGTTAAATAAAGGTGTTCTCAACTTGCCTACCTGGTTAAATAAAGGTGTTCTCAACTAGCTTACCTGGTTAAATAAAAGGTGAAATAAATACAAATACAAAACTATACCATATGAATAAACATGTCCTAAAGATATTATACTAAATTAATAAAGCGGTCCTATAGATGATATACCATGACTAAAGCTGACGTCAGACTCTTCACACATGGAGCAGTAGAACGTACCTTGCCGCTACAAACGCCCCCAGGATCATAGTAAACACTGTTAGCTGGACAGGCCTGGAGAATGTCTTCCTGAAGAGTTGAAGAGTAAAAGGTTAGAAACTAAGTACAGGCCTTCAGACAGTCTTCAGACCTCTTGATTTATTCCATGTTGTGTTACAGCCCGAATTCAAAATGGATTCAATAGATTTCACAAAATAACCCATTATAACAAAGTTTAAACATGCATTTAGAAATTGTCGCAAATGATTTGAAACTGAAATACAAAAACTTATAATTTACATAAGCATTCACACCCTTGAGTCAATACATGTCAGAATCACTTTGGAAGTCTTTCTAGGTAAGTCTATCAGCTTTGCACACCAGGATTATAAAATATTTGCACATTATACATTTTTTTTATTCTTCAAGCTCTGTCAAGTTGGTTGTTGATCATTGCTAGACAGAAATGTTAAAGTCTTGACAGATTTTTAAGCCAATTTACACTGGACAAAAATAAAACGCAACATACAATTTCAAAGATTTTACTAAGTTACAGTTCATAAGAAAATCAGTCAATTGAAAAATTCATTTGGCCCTAATTTGTGGATTTCACGACTGGGAATACAGATATCTTTTAAAAAAAAATAGGGGCGATGATCAGAAACCAGTCAGTATCTGGTGTGACATATCCTTCGCATTAAGTTGTTGATTGTGTTCTGTGGAATGCTGTCCCACTCCTCTTGCTAGATATTGACTGGAACATGCTGTCGTACATGTCAATACAGAGCATCCCAAACATGCTCATTTGGTGACATGTCTGGTGAATATGCAGACCATGGAAGAACTGGGATATTTTCAACTTCCAGGAATTGTGTACAGATCCTTGAGACATAGGGCCATGTATTACCATGCTGAAACATGAGGTGATGGTGGATGAAAGGCACAAAAAAAAAAAAATGGGCCTCAGAATCTCATCATGGTTCACTACACCACCTAACCAAAAGTATCTGGACACCTGCTCGTCAAACATCTCATTCCAAAATCATGGGCATTAATATGGAGTTGGTCACCCCTTTGCTGCTATAACAACAACACACTCTTCTTGGAAGGCAATCCGCTAGATGTTGGAACATTTTGGTCAGCCACAAGACCATTAGTAAGGCCGGGCACTGATGTTGGGTGATTAGGCCTGGCTCAGTCGGCGTTACAATTCATCCCAAAGGTGTTCGATGGGGTTGAGATCAGGGCTCTGTGCAGGCCAGTTAAGTTCTTCCACACCGATCGACAATCCACTTCTGTATGGACCTCGCTTTCTGCATGGGGGCACTGTCATGCTGAGACAGGAAAGGGCCTTCCTCAAACTGTTGCCACAAAGTTGGAAGCACAGAATAGTCTTGAATGTCATTGTATGCTGTAGATTTAAGATATCCCTTTACTGGAACTAAGGGGCCTAGCCCGAACCATGAAAAACAGCTCCAGACCACTATTCCTCCTTCACAAAACTTTTCAGTTGGCACTATGCATTCGGGCAGGTAGCGTTGTCCTGGCATCCGCCAAACCCAGATTTGTCCGTCGGACTGCCAGATGGTGAAGCTTGATTTATCACTCCAGAGAACGCGTTTCCATTCCATTGGCTGAAAGCTTTACACCACTCCAGCCGACGCTTGGCATTGCACATGGTGATCTTAGGCTTGTGTGCTGCTGCTCGGCCAGGTAAACCCATTTCACGAAGCTCCCAACAAACAGTTCTGGTGCTGACGTTGCTCCCAGAGGCAGTTAAGAACTCTGTAGTGAGTGTTGCAACCGAGGACAGACAATTTTTTACAAGGTACGCATGTCAGAAATCCCATTCTGTGCGCTTGTGTGGGCTGCAGCTGAGCCCTTGTTGCTCTTTTCCACTTCACAATAACAGAACTTAGTTGCCTGGTGCAGCTCTCGCACGGCAGAAATTTTACAAACTTACTTGTTGGAAAGGTGGCATCATATGACGGTGCCACGTTGAAAGTCACTGAGCTCTTTGGTTAGGCCATTCTACTGCCAATGTTTGTCTATGGAGATTGCAAAGCTGTGTGCTCGGCTTTATACACCTGTCAGCAATGGGCGTGGCTGAAATAGCCAAATCCACTAATTTGAAGAGGTGTCCACATACACTATATACAAAAGTATCTCTGTGACATGTCTGAGTATGCAGGCCACAGAAGGAACATTTTCAGCCTCCAGGAACTGTGTTCAGATCCTTGCGACATGGGGCTGGCTGTACATTATCATGCTGAAACATGAGGCTATGGCAATGGATGAATGACACAATAATGGGCCTCAGGATCTCGTCATGGTATCTCTGTGCATTCAAATTGCCATCGATAAAATGCTAATTGTGTTTGTTGTCCGTAGCTTATGCCTGCCCATACCATAACCCCACCACCACGGGGCACTCTGTTCACCATGGGACATCAGCAAACCGCTCGCCCACACGACGCAATGCACGTAGTCTGCCATCTGCCTGGTACAGTTGAAACCGGGATTCATCCATGAAGAGCGCACTTCTTCAGCGTGCCAGTAGCCATCGAAGGTGAGCATTTGCCCACTGAAGTTGGTTACAACGCCAAATTGTAGTGAGGTCAAGATCCTGGTGAGGATGACGAGCAAGCAGATGAGCTTGCCGGAGACTTTTTCTGGCCTTTTGTGCAGAAATTAGTGCTAGTCTCGGACCATCCCGCAGGTGAAAGAGTCAGGAGGTGGAGGGGCTGGCGTGATTGTTACACTTTGCTTGCCGATGCGAGGCCGGTTGGACGTACTGCAAACTCTTTAAAACAACGTTGGCGGCGGATTATGGTAGAGAAGTTTAACATCAATTATCTGGCAACAGCTCTGGTGGACATTCCTGTAGTCACCATGCCAATTGCACACTCCCACAACTCGAGACATCTGTGGCATTGTGTTTGAGACAACTGCACATTTTAGGGTGGCAGGTTATTGTACACCTGTGTAATGATCATGCTGTTTAATCAGCTTCTTGATATGCCACACCTATCAGGTGGATGGATTATCTTGGCAAAGGAGAAATGCTCACTAAGACATTTGTAAACAAACGTATGCACAACATTTCTGGGATCTTTCATTTCAGCTCATGAAAATGGGGACCAACACAATAAAAGAACACCTTACACAGGGACTGTGAAGAGACATTTTTATGCATTTTGTATTATGTGATACGACTAATACTGTATGTGGTTGTCTCGCCTGGCTATCTTATTAAGATCAATGCACTAGCTATGGGCCACTCTGTTGAAGAGTGGTACTCAGTGATGTGTTGGATTTGCCGAAACAAAGTTAATTTCTTTGCCACATTTTGTGCAGTTGTACTTTAGTGCCTTGCTGTCGCCAGGATGCATGTTTTGGAATACTTATATTCTGTACAGGATTCCTTTTCACTCTGTCACTTAGTTTAGTATATCAATTACAATGTTGTTGATCATCAGTCCTCTCCTGTCACAGCCATTAAAAATCGGTAAATGTTTTAAAAAGTCACCATTGGCCACATGGTGAAATCCCTGAGCGTTTTCCTTTCTCTCCGGCAACTGAGTTAGGAAGGACGCCTGTATCTTTGTAGTGACTGGGCTTATTGATACACCATCCAAAGTGTAACTAATAACTTCACCATGATCAAAGGGATATTCAATGTCTGCTTTTTTTTTTAAATTAACCATCTACCAATAGGTGCTTTTCTTTGCAAGGCATTGTAAAACCGCCCTGGTCTTTGTGGTTGAATCTGTGTGAAATTCACTGCTCGACTGAGGGACAGATAATGTGTGGGGTACAGAGATGAGGTAGTCATTCAAAAGTCTTGTTCAACACCATTATTACACACAGAGTGAGTCTATGCAACTTATTATGTGAATTGTGAAGCACATCTTTACTCCTGAACTTATTTGGACTTGCCATAACAAAGGGGTTTAACACTTAGGAGTAAATACATGTCAGCTTTATATTTTGTATTAATTTGTAAAACATAATACCACATTGACATTATGGGGTATTGTGTGTAGGCCAGTGACAAAAAAAACTACATTTAATCCATTTTAAATTCAGGCTGTAAGACAACAAATTGTGGAAAAAGTCAAGGGGTGAATACTTGGAGGCACTATTTTATTACAGACATACAGACAGGTCATTTAGGGGTGAATCTTAACTGCCACTTCAACAAATATGTTTCCTTGGTCTCCAATGACATCAATGCATGACTACCGGAAAATCACATAGTAGAAGTTAGGATTCTCCCTTTAGAGGATAGAGACAAAACAAAGCTGTATAACCTAGTGTTTCAATATTCAAACAAAATAAATATATTTAAATAATATTAAATAGTAAATCATACTTGAGCAGCAGAACTTCAGCCATCATGGTGAAGAGGATGGAGAACCTCCTGAGGACTGTGAACATCGGCAGGCTGGTAGAGAACAATATCATCATCATCATCATCTATCCACTACCTCCAAAACAACACAGCTAGATGAAGCCTCAGATAACCTCCTGCGCCCCCAGATAACCCCAACCTGCGCCCCCAGATAACCCCAACCTGCACCCCCAGATAACCCCAACCTATAACCATTCCATATAACCCCAAATATTACCAGAACATACAGTGCATTATTCAGACCCTTGATTTTCTCCACATTTTGTTATGTTACAACCTTATTCTAAAATGAGTTTTCCCCCTTTTCAATCTAGGCAGGGTAGCCTAGTGGTTAGAGAGTTGGACTAGTAACCGAAAGGTTGCAGGTTCAAACCCCCGAGCTGACAAGGTACAAATCTGTCGTTCTGCCCCTGAACAGGCAGTTAACCCACTGTTCCTAGGCCGTCATTGAAAATAAGAATTTGTTCTTAACTCACTCGCCTAGTTAAATAAAGGTAAAAAAATATATATAATCTACACACAATACCCCATAATGAGAAAGCAAAAACAGGTTTTTAGACATGTTGGTATTAAAAATAAACATAAATGCCTTATTTACATAAATATTCAGACACTTTACTCAGTACATTGTTGAAACACCTTTAGCAGCGATTACAAACTTGGCACACCTGTATGTAGGGGAGTTTCTCTCATTCTTCTCTGCAGATCTGCTCAAGCTCTGTCAAGTTGGATTGGTAGCGTCGCTGCACAGCTATCTTCACGTCTCTCCAGAGATCAGGTTCAAGTCCGGGCTCTGGCTGGGCCACTCAAGGACATTGAGACTTGTCCCAAAGCCACTGCTGCTGTGTCTTGGCGTCATTGTCCTGTTGGAAGGTGAACCCTCACTCCAGTCTGAAGGTCCGGAGCACTCTGGAGCAGGTTTTCATCAAGGATCTCTGTACGATGCTCGGTTCGTCTTTCTCTCAATCATGACTAATCTCCCAGTCCCTGCTACTGAAAAACATTACCACAGCACGATGCTGCCACCACCATGCTTCACTGTAGGGATGGTGCCAGGTTTCCTCCAGACGTGACGCTTGGCATTCAGGTCAAAGAGCTCAATCTTGGTTTCATCAGGCCAGAGAACCTTGTTTCTCATGGTCTTAGAGTCTTTAGGTGCCTTTTGGCAAACTCCAAGCAGGCTGTTGTGCCTTTTACTGAGGAGTGGCTTCCAACTGGCCACACTACCATAAAGGTCTGATTGGTAGAGTGATGCAGAGATGGTTGATGCAGAGATGTCCTTCTGGAAGGTTCTCCCATCTCCATAGAGGAAATCTGTCAGTCACCTCCCTGACCAAGGCCCTTCCCCATTGCTCAGTTTGGCCAGGCAATCAGCTCTAGAAAGATTCTAGGTGGTTCCATTTAAGAATGATGGATGCCACTGTGTTGTTGGGGACCTTCAATGCCGCAGAAACGTTTTGGTACCCTTACCCAGATCCGTACCTCGACACAATCCTGTATCAGAGCTCTACGGACAATTGTTTCGACCTCATGGCTTGGTTTTTGCTCTGACATGCACTGTCAACTGTGGGACCTTATATAGACAGGTGTATCTGCCCAATCAATTGAATTTACCACAGGTGGAATCCAATCAAGTTGTAGAAACATCCAGTACGATCAATGGAAACAGGATGCACCTGAGCTTAATTTCGAGTCTCATAGCAATTGGTCTGAATTACTTCCCTTATTTACATCTTTTTTATTTTTAATACATTTACAAACATCACTAAAAACCTGTTTCGCTTTGTCATGTGGTATTGTGTGTAGATTGATGAGGAACATGTTTATTTTAATCCCTTTTAGAATAAGGCTGTAACGTATCAAAATGTGGGAAATCAGAAGGGGTCTGAATACTTTCCGAACCCCCAGATAGCCACAACATATAACCCCCCAGATAGCCACAACATATAACCCCCCAGATAGCCACAACATATAACTCCCCAGAGCCACAACATATAACCCCCCAGAGCCACAACATATAACTGGGCGATATGACGATACATATCATGTGACAATAGAAAAACATCTAACGTTTAATATTATGCTCTATCGTTTATTTCATTGTGTCGCAAATCACTCTTTAGGGCAATATTTTTAGTCAACTGGACGACGCTTTGCGTTCTGGAAATTTGCAACAAATATGGAGTAGAGTGAATGTGACACAGAGCTCATACCTAAAAGAGGAGCTACTTCGGTCGCATGGACATGATTTGGGTATGAAACTTCTGACATGGACCAGAAAACTGTCCTTTGCAAAATATGCCGCAGGCCGGTCCAGACAACAGGCTCAAAAACCACAAACCTCTTTTACCACATACGCAATAATCATGTGAAACAGTACGGAGAGTCTCCACGGACGAGACCCAAAAAAGTAAAGTCGAGTGCTCAAAACAAATCCGACTCAGATGTTGCAAGAGAGGTTTACTCGCGGCACACCATATGGCAAAGAATCACGAAGATGGAAGGAGATAACAGCTGCTGTTACAACTTACATCTGCAAAGACATGGCACCAATTTACACGGTCAAGAAACAGGGGTTTTGTGAGTGAACACTCGACCCAAGGTACCAAATTGATATGTGACAAGTATTAATGCCAAAATATCATGCAACACAGGCAAGCCCCCCCCCCCCCCAAAAAAAAAATAAAATATATAGACATATATACATATATTTTCAACTATAGTTGAAGTGTTCTCCATTTACCTTTTTCGATTTAATACATTTATATTTTGTTACATGCTTAATTGAAAATGTGCACAAAAGTTCTCCTTTTATTTAGAACCTACCAAATATGAGTAAGTACCTTTCATTTGTAGAGTATAATTCAAAATGTAATGAGAAATAGGCCTTTACATGTGGTCATTTTATATAAACTATTGATTCATTGAATTTACAGAAAAGGTACTGTATCTTGATATGTATCGTTATCGGGATTTGAAATGAATATATCGGGATGAGATTTTGGCCATTTCACCCAGCCCTACCACAACATATATACATTACATATAACCATAACATATAAACCCAGATAAGCATAACATACTTTAGCCGTTTTGTCCCAAACAGTCCAGTTATCTGGTTCCCTACGTACAAGAAAGGGAGTGGGAAGGTCTGCAACAAGAGAAACACGTTACACACACAAAGATGGACACAGACAGACATGCACACCTACCTATTAGCTGACTGACTCACCTTGCGAGGTATACTATGGTCGAAGTCTGGGAAACTCAGCACCCTCAGAGCCTTGCCCACCCACAGCACGACCACGGTGGCCAGCATCTATAACAGACACCTCAGTTATACTGGATTAACACACCGCACTTTCTCTCTCACACACAAACACAGGAATAACACACTTACTTGCCCGATGCCGACACATATTGACGAGGGGAACCTGAAAGTAAAAATGTATCGTACGTTGACAAGAAAACAGCTTGAGAAAATTGACAAACATCTCGTCTAACTTCGTGATATGAAGGTGTCCCAAACGGTGACACAACGAGTAGTCAGCTAGCTAGTGTAGCGATGAAAGTTAAACTTTAAATAAATTAACATTAGCCACCAAAGCCTCAAACCCGTAGCTAAGTTACCTACATAGAAAATATAAATAAATGTCTAAATGTGTATCTAACGTTAGTAGGAAGTAACTCGCCGGCGTTAATTAACTAGCTAAATAACGTAACCTGTCCAAGCAGTATTATTTCACTAGCAAGTGAGTTTACGTTAGCTAGTTGATAAATAGCCTGATCAGAATCAAACAGTACGTAGCATCGCTGTGTGTCTAGATGTTTTTGGAACCTAGCGAACAGACTAAACGGAAATCAAACAAACCTATAGTTTGTGAGGATGCTCTTGTTTACCACGACGATGAGAAAAGAACTGAGTCCGTAAAATACCGCGGCGAACAGCTTCACGAACACCGTGAGAGATTTGTCCGCCATCCCCAAGCACTCTTTCCTCTTTCCCACTCTCTATCCTTCTCTCGAAGAGTCTAAACGGGATCACTGGGACGTCCGGTAAACTCAACGATATGACGTTGCCCCGAGCAGCACCGCAGATATTGACTGTTCGAGATAGTCAAAACGACTGCAGGCGACTGACTGACCTGCAAATCACATTGCATCATAAATAACTCATTATTATTTGTAGATCAGTCAGTCACAATTTACCAATGATACATAACTGTGTTGATGCTCTCGAACACGGACAGTATCTGCGCATGTGCAAGGGATGCTTCACGCTGTGTACAGCGTTGTTGCAAGGGCTCCAAAACAGCGGAGCAGTTGGCCCCACGCTTCAACGCCCTTAGTTTTTGCGGAAATTAACCCACTATGCTGTTCACTTTCGCTGAGTCTACCTTTAAGGTAAAGTTAGGGTTATGATTTAGGGTGTGGACGTATTGAGGATCCCATATAGCACTAACCATCATCCTCTCTCAGCCATCGCTTGCTTGCCCTGCGTCAGAGAGGAAGAGGAAAGAGAGGCCCAACTCGGCGAAAAATCTGTCAATTTCAATTCGAGGGGCTTTATTGGCATGGGAAACATGTTTAAATTGCCAAAGCAAGTGAAATAAACAAAAAAAGTAACAGTAAACACACTCACAAAAGTTTCTAAATAATAAAGACATTTCACATGTCATTATGTCTACAAACAGTGTTGTAATGATGTGCAAATAGTTGAAGTACAAGAGCAGTGCACATAACATTTGATTTGAAGACAAGCTGTCACATGCTCAGAATACAACAGGTGTAGTAGCTTACTTACAAGCCCCTAACCAACAATGCAGTTCAAGAAAGTTAATAAAATATTTACTAAATTAACTAGTGAAAAAAAAATCTAAAACATTGAAAAATAACAAGAAAATCAAACAACAATAACGAGGCTATATACAGGGAGTACCGGTACCGAGTCAATGTGCGGGGGTACAGGTTAGTCGAGGTAATTTGTACATGTAGGTAGGGGTAAAGTGATATGGCGGGGTCAATGTAAATGGTCCGGGTGGCCATTTGATTAGTTGTTCAGCAGTCTTATGGCTTGGGGGTAGAAGCTGTTAAGGAGCCTTTTGGTTCTTTGCACTCTGGCACCACTTGCCTTACGGTAGCAGAGAGAACAGTCTATGACTTGGGTGACTGGAGTCTGACAATTTTTTTGGCCTTCCTCTGACACCGCCTAGTATATAGGTCCTGGATGTCAGGAAGCTTGACTTCTTCACAAATGTCTTTGTGTGTTCGGACCATGATAGTTTGTTGGTGATGTGGACACCAAGGAACTTGAACCTCTCAAACCGCTCCACGACAGCTCTGTCGATGTGAATGATGGTGTGTTCGGCTAGGCAAGGGAATAGGCAAGCACCCCTGAGAGGCCCCAGTGTTGAGGATCAGCGTAGCAGATGTGTTGTTGCCTACCCTTACCACCTGGGGGCGACCTGTCAGGAAGGCCAGGATCCAGTTGCTGAGGGAGCTGTTGTCCCAGGGTCCTTAGCTTAGTGATGAGCTTTGTGGGCACTATGGTGTTGAAAGCTGAGCTGTAGTCAATGAACAGCATTCTCACATAGGTGTTCCTTTTGTCCAGGTGGGAAAGGGCAGTGTGGTCTGCTTACGGCAGTCTTTCTTTTTGTTTTCTCATGATTTGGTTGCTTCTAATTGTGTTGCTATCCTGGGGCTCTGTGGGGTGATAGTGAACAGAGCCCAGGACCAGCTTTCTTAGGGGGCTCTTCTCCAGGTTAATTTCTCTGTACGTTATGGTTTTGTTAAAGAAGGATTGGAAATCACTTCCTTTTAGGTGGTTGTAGAATTTAAAGTCTCTTTTCTGGATTTTGATAATTAGCAAGGATCAGCCAAATTCTGTTCTGCATGCATCATTTGGTGTTTTATGTTGTACACAGAGGATATTTTTGCAGAATTCTGATGCAGTTTCAATTTGGTGTTTGGCCCATTTTGTGAATTCTTGGATGGTGAGCGGACCCCAGACCTCACAACCGTAAATGGAAATGGGTTCTATAACTAATTCAAGTATTTTAGCCAGATACTAATTGGTATGTCAAATTTTATGTTCCTTTTGATGGCATAGAAGGCCCTTCTTGCCTTGTCTCTCAGATTGTTCACAGCTGAGGCCGAGGTACAGTTGAAGTCGGCAGTTTACATACACTTAGGTTGGAGTCATTAAAACTCGTTTTTCAACCACTCCACAAATTTCTTGTTAACAAACTATAGTTTTGGCAAGTCGGTTAGGACATTACTTTGTGCATGACACAAGTCATTTTCCAACCATTTTTTACAGACAGATTATTTCATTTATAATTCACTATTCCAGTGGGTCAGAAGTTTACATACACTAAGTTGACTGTGCCTTTAAACAGCTTTAAACAGAAAATGATGTCATGGCTTTAGAAGCTTCTGATAGGCTAATTTACATAATTTGAGTCAATTGGAGGTGTACCTGTGGATGTATTTCAAGGCCTACCTTCAAACTCAGTGCCTCTTTGCTTGACATGGGAAAATCAAAAGAAATCATCCAAGACCTCAGAAAAAAAATTGTAGACCTCCACAAGTCTGGTTCATTCTTGGGAGCAATTTCCAAACGTCTGAAGGTACCACGTTCATCTGTACAAACAATAGTATGCAAGTATAAACACCATGGGCCCACGCAGCCGTCATACCTCTCAGGAAGGAGATGTGTTCTGTCACCTAGAGATGAACGTACTTTGGTGCGAAAAGTGCAAATCAATCCCAGAACAACAGCAAAGGACCTTGTGAAGATGCTGGAGGAAACAGGTACAAACGTATCTATATCCACAGTAAAACGAGTCCAATATCGACATAACCTGAAAGGCCGCTCAACAAGGAAGAAGCCACTGCTCCAAAACCGCCATAAAAAAGCCAGACTACGGTTTGCAACTGCACATGGGGACAAAGATCGTACTTTTTGGAGAAATGTCTTCTGGTCTGATGAAAGAAAAATAGAACCGTTTGGCCATAATGACCATCATTATGTTTGGAGGAAAAAGGGGGAGGCTTGCAAGCCGAAGAACACCATCCCAACCGTGAAGCACGGGGGTGGCAGCATCATGTTGTGGGGGTGCTTTGCTGCAGGAGGGACTGGTGCACTTCACAAAATGGATGGCATCATGAGGCAGGAAAATTGAGGCAGGATATATTGAAGCAACATCTCAAGACATCAGTCAGGAAGTTAAAGCTTGGTTGCAAATGGGTCTTCCAAATGGACAATGACCCCAAGCATACTTCCAAAGTTGTGTCAAAATTAATTAAGGACAACAAAGTCAAGGTATTGGAGTGGCCATCACAAAGCTCTGCTGACCTCAATCCTATAGAAAATTTGTTGGCAGAAATTTTACTAGGATTAAATATCAGGAATTGTGAAAAACTGAGTTTAAATGTATTTGGCTAAGATGTATGTAAACTTCCGACTTAAACTGTAAATATAAGCAGATAATTATTCAATCCACTAATACTAAACATGTGCCTTTACCATATCTCTGTTTAGTATTTTGATCGTCAACAAAGTTTATTTGAGCTATGGTCAGCGCCATTTTAAATTGCCATAGTAACGACTGGCGGTGTAGTATTGAGTTTTTACCCGGAGCGTCAATCGAAGAGAGTGAGGTTAGGTGCGGACAACGAAGATGGAAACAACAATAGCAATTCAAACATGAACTGTATAGTGCCGGGCTGCATGAATTGGCTCCAAAAAAATCCCTTGGTAAACGACCATAGGCTGCACTTTTGAAGAAGTTGCTCCATGTCCTGAAGAGGAAGGACATGCCAGCTCGAGCTAGCAGGATCTACAGACAGCACTTCGCGGAGGCAGACTTCGCGATGAAGGGCACTCTCAATGCGGCAACCAGGAGTTTCCGAATGGAAAGGAGTCATGGGCCTATTTAATGCCCTCTGCGGGGGCCTCCATTTGACATTTAGAGGGTTATGGTGTAGGGGTTACCGACCGACCATCATCACTGACTTCGGAGTCAAGCAAAAGTGACTGAACGGAGGAGGTGATGTGAGTCAATGCAATGGAGCCCGAGATAACGTTAACTGGTCATGAATGTTGTTGACGAGGCTAGCGTTAGACACTGGACAACTTTGTTGCAACTCTAGTTGAAGGTAACAAGGTAATTGCGTCTGAAGTATTTAGCAACTAACATTAGCAAGCAACTCAACTGCAACAAAAATTGCAAGTTTCTCTGTGTTATTAGGTAGTTACTGTAGCTAGCTTCCACCTCAGTCAAGTAATATTTTGTTAGCTCCACCTCATTTAGTTAGACTGAAGTTGACATAACTAATGTTCGCTGAAAAATAAATGTCCCTGTATTTGCTGTGTGTGTGTGTTGACAAAGCATACAAGACAGGTAGCTTGCTAATGCCAACTGATATATTTGTCTTAACAAAATGTTTGTTTGCTTTCAGGATGACATCTTCATCCCTGAATGTTTTCATCCTGGAGGCAGAGGAGGTACAAGCAAATTCCATGTTATTTCTAAAGCTATTGTTTAGTTCAAGTATATGCAGTGATTCTTGAATATAACTGTAGCCTAATAGATGCCTTCATTATTTTCTACCAACAGGAAAGAACAGCATGCCAAACTGACAACTTGGTGCCAGAGTGTTCATGTGCTGCAGTGGAGAAGAGGTCCACCACTAAAGAGCTCAGGGCCCGGCTAGACTGGGCTCACGACCATCAGTATACAACAGAGTCCTGCCCCTATAGCAACATTTCACCAATTATTTAACTGGCATATCGGCTGCTGACTAACTTCTTCTGACAGGAAGTCCTTCATAAGGATTAGTGACACGTCCAATACATCGCCATCCAGACAGACTGACAGGAACCTCTGACTGGATGTAATACGAGAACGAACTCTGATCTGGGGCAATGATCGGCTCAAACATGAATGGCTTCAGTAGGTTTATTGGCTCCCTAACTAACATTATTTCATTCTCTGTAATAAACTCATTCTCAGAGCTACTTGGTAAATTCAGCCATTTTTGGGAGTTTCAAAATCTTCTCTCCTGCCAGTGATGCAACAATGCCAATATGGGGATTTACAGTTAGCTGGAGTTCTAAATCCTTTTTCCATTCTCCTTTATGTTCTCTCACCTCAGTCCGTAGAGCAGCCACCCATCTCCACCTTCTGCCCTCCAGGTGTTGTTGTGCTGGTCTGTTTTGTGGGTTTGTTCTGTCTGGATTGTGTGGACTAGCTCTCTGAGCTCCACCATGTATCTCTCCAGCTCTGTGAACGTATCCCTCTCAGTGATGGAGGAGCAGTGCAGTTGTGGGACCAGGGTGTGTTCAGTGCTGGAGGGGTGACTATCCTCATCTGCAGGACAGTTTGAAGAGGTGTGATCAGACAGGATGGGGGTGGGTCACAGAGAAAGCTTTTCCTGCTGTACGCTCTCTTTGATCCCGTAAAAGTCCTGCTGGAACTGCTTGAGGATGCCCTGTAGCATCTCTCACCATTGAATACAAGTGGATGAAGTCAACAACCCTCATCGAATATTTAAAAAACAGATTACAATAATGAGACGTATCCACCAATCCATAGAAAGGATAGGTGGGAGCTAGGCAGACTACTGTGTCGCTTTGTGGACAACGACTCACATTGTTAGGGCGGCAAGACATGCATCTTGTTAATATATCCATAATCTTTGCCTGCGTACACCCTGAAGGGTTGCGTTGTCATCAGTATCTCTGCCGGAGTCAAATGGTTGTCTCCATCTAGAAAGTGTATGCATCGTTTCAGAGAAAACAGATACGCTTGATATCAATGAAGTTTGCAGTCCAAATTTATTGTAAATAAAAAATCAAATGTTATTTCTATGTTATAGAATATATAGCTAGCTAGATAATATGAACATAATATATAATATGAGTATCCTACTCTCCGTTCATGGTAAGAGAACATTCTCTGCTGTAGGGATGCTGATAGCCTGCTGAGGGTCGAAGGGGAAGTTGGGTTTCAGTGTGTGTTCTGAGCCAGACTCATAAGAGGAGCAGGTTTTCAGTGTGTGTTCCATGCCTGAGTCGTAAAGGGAATTGGTTTTGACATGTGTGTGTGAGTGATGTTCTGAGAGATAGAGGGAGGTGGAATGCCGTGGGGTCTTGTTCCCGAGTTGGGACAGGAAGAAGCGGACTCCGTAAACTCTGATGTTCTCTACATCTATTTCCTCTGACAGCATCACCAAGTGCCTCTGGCCCAACCGCCAATCCTCCCTACTGGCCCGTTGATTGGCAACCAGCGGACTCATGCTCTCTTCATGATGATGCTTCAGCGGCTTGGAGATGAACAGGAAGTCCATCTGACCTGTGATTGGCTCCACGAGAGAGCTTGTCTGAAGCTGCTTGCTGGTTCCAGAGGGGAGTGGTCTGAAGTAGTTTGGAGGGCCAATCAGAGGCTCTGACATTTTAGGGTTCATCCCATTGAGCACAGGACCCACAGCAGTGGAGCTGCCTCGCTTCTGCCTGGGGGGAGGAGAGGGGAGGAGATGGGCCCTGCTTGAGGGAGGGGGGGACAGCTGGTTGCTATGCAGCGGGAGTTGTCCCAGTTCTGAGGCCTTACCAACCCTCCCATCAGCAGACAGAACCCAGAGGCTCACACTGTGGGGCCCTGCCACACCCTGTTTCTCCTCCCTCTCTCTCTCCCTCTCCCCTTTCACCTCACCCTTCTCCCATCTCGCCCCTTCTTTCTCTCTCCTCTCCCTCACCATTATGTCTGCCTGCAGGGAGTCAGTGATGCGGACGATAGCAGAGTGGAGAGTGGTCCTGCTGAGGTTGCGGCTAGGGTTAAGGTTGGGATTAGGGTCTTCTAGGAAGTGGTGTCCAGAGGAGGTGAAGGGCTTGTGTTGGTACGGATCACTGTTGCACACCACAGGGTATGTTTCACTGACTATCTGTGAAAACAACAATACAAGTAGGAAATAAACACACAGGCCTTACAGAGGCAAAGCCACGACCGGTTGAATACTGGCCCACCCAAATCAGGCTGTATATTAAAATATATGCAAATTAGTGGATTCGGCTATTTCAGCCACACCCGTTGCTGACAGGTGAATAAAATCAAACACACAGCCATGCAATCTACATAGACTAATATCGGCAGTAGAATGGCCTTACTGAAGAGCTCAGTGACACAGTCATAGGATTCCACCTTTCCAACAAGTTAGTTCATTGCGAGAGCTGCCCCGGTCAACCGTAAGTGCTGTTATTGTTAAGTGAAAATGTCTAGGAGCAACAAGGGCTCAGCCACAAAGTTGTAGGCCACAGAATGGGACCGCAGAGTGCCGAAGCACGTAAAAATCATCTGTCCTCGGTTGCAACACTCACTACCGAGTTCCAAACTTCCTCTGGAAGCAACGTCAGCACAAGAAGTGTTCATCGGAAGCTTCATGAAATGGGTTTCCATGGCCGAGCAGATGCATACAAGCCTAAGATAACTATGCGCAATGCCAAGCGTCGGCTGGAGTGGTGTAAAGCTCGCAGCCAATGGACTCCGGACCATTGGAAATGCGTTCACTGGAGTGATCAATCAAGTTTCACCATCTGGCAGTCCGACGGACAAATATGGGTTTGGCGGATGCCAGGAGAATGCTACCTGCCCGAATGCATAGTGCCAACTGTAAAGTTTGCCCCAGACCACTAAGTTTGGTCAATAGTGGTCTGGGGCTGTTTTTCATGGTTCTATCCGTCTAACTTTGTGGCAACAGTTTGAGGAAGGCCCTTTCCCGTTTCAGCATGACAGTGGCCCCGTGCACAAAGCGAGGTCCATACTGAAATGGTTTGTCGAGATCAGTGTGGAAGAACTTGACCGGCCTGCACAGAGCCCTGACCTCAACCCCTGTCCACATACTTTTGATCATCTAGTGAATATAAAAAAATTAACGAATTTAATTTGTAGTTTGTATCGTCTCCTGACTAATCAGACATTTTGGGTAAATGCAGCAGGAGGTTACTGGCATCTTATTGGTTTTTATCACAATCACATGGTACGGACAGTTTGTCTGAAATACAGTTTATCAAGGGATGCTGTTTTCTGTCAAATGTGGAGACACTTCCCTCAGCTCTACTATGGAAAGCTCATTTGTTACAGACAGATAAGGATTGGAAGCACCTTTGTGAAGCATGAGTCAAGAATCAGGCTAGTAAACCCCACTTTTGAAGACTGCAGTGCAAGCCATGGCAATCAAAGCCAGGGTAATGTTATAAATCAGCTTAACTATGAGGCCATGGACTATTCATTTGTAGAGCATAATCGTGGTTGTGGACATTGTCCTGTTTAGCGTAAAACAAAGTGACACAGACATGGGACATACTGTTTCAGCCATTTCACCCGGTGGGCGGTGCTATAGGTCACGGTGGGCGTAGATTTCAGCGCGCATACATACGGGTGCACACAATGTAGAGCACGAGCCGAGCACGAGCTCAAATCGTGGAATATATTCAACACATACATTATGGCTGACCCCATCTGGTCAATTGTTTGGTCGCCCAAGATTTCTTTTAGTCGAGCAGTTGCAAATAGATGTTTTTTTTTTTTTATGGCAAACGAGACACCTGCCTGATTTGCACCAGTCTCAGTGAACTAATTCATTGACCCGGCTGCGGGGATGGTTGGGTACAAGAAGAAGGGAAGTGTGGGTAAGATGCAGAATGCATTCTTTCCCACCAGTTTGTGCGCATTCATTGTTTCATAACTTCATTGTGTGAATTGTTTAACCTTTGATTGTTAGTGTCTATCAATACAGTATTGTTGATTTTATTACAAACACAAAGTGTGTCTTTTAATGGAAAAACACACATTTTAAAATTTAGAACAATCAGAAAGAAAAGACCACTCTTGGTCGACTAAGATTTTATTTTTTTGTCGGCGACAGCCCTAACATACATATCATACTGACCTGAAGTATTGGTTACCATTTTTTTGTAGTTCACATCACAGTTACTGAAAAGGGAGGGGTGAAAGGCTCAGTTAATCTGATCTTGTTCGTCTAAACGCAAACAATTCAGCTCAGTGATTGACAGCATATGTTGACTAACCAATCGAAGTGAAATTAGTTTAAATCTAGTCATTATCAGTTTAATTTATTTCATTCAGGCAAGCTGTTGGGAATTTTATGAATAAATTACTAAACAAGATCCCCATTTTAAATAGAACTGTAACTAAGTAAACTATACCCTGTTTTGCAATATCTGATTAATAATGTTAGTTCATAAAGAAGGGATTATGTGGCATGAACAAGGAGTAATTAAACATAATAAACACCATTCCAACTAGTCTGGGGAGGAACGGGTTGTGGGTTAAGTAAGTAGATAGGAAACTTAGCTCTGGGGTGTTTTAGATAAGGCAATGAGTGCATTCCTAGGTTTTCTGTTAACTAGAACTGTCAGCTCATTGGTGATCGATAATGGTGAAGGGTCAAGAGTTAATTCAGTTATGTTGTGTGTCCTGTGTGTGTGTTAGTGAGTTGGAATGAACTTTTGAACTTGCTTTATTCTCAGTCGGGAGGAGGAGATTCATTCTAGAAGCAATGAAATTACGTCATGTTTTGTATATAAACTGTTGTTCGTGGATACTTGAGAGCGCGCTCCGAGAATAAATACTATTATCCATTTTTGATAAGACTGGTCTCCGTCTATTTTATGCAAATAAGAATCTTACAAATTCTCATAAAATAGACAATGAATTAAATTAATGAACACATATTGGAAATAATGAAATTACAGTAACAATTGGTCCTACAAGCGGATTCCACAAACTTGCCTCTGTCGTCCGAAGGTAGAGCCGAAAGCCATGCACGGACGGGTCTGGACTCGTTATTTAAAGACCTGGCCTCTGAATTGAGGTTTAAAGAACAGGCCGGTATTAGATCTAAGGGCGACAGAGAAGGTGACGGAATCGAACCGGCATTGCTTTTCCCAGTCTACAGGACGAAGGTAAATAGTCTTTATTCTCGAATTTGGGAGGAAATACACTAGGTTTCTACTTTGTGTTTTACCGGAAGGAGGTCCGAAAAGACCTAAGGTAACGAATTCTACCACAAATAAATATAACGGAAGGAAGTGATATAGTAACTTTTGTTAGATAGGACGGTCGTTCTGTACAAATAGGATAGCCATTAATTCAAAAGACATACCTAAATAAAGTTTTAACCTAAGTAGTCTATCTGTTATGTAAAGTAGCGGATAGATATATTAAAACAGGTGAGGATAAATTAGGCTTGGTGAGAAGGCAGGGTAATCCTAGGCGAACGGAATAACTGAACCTATTCAATACTGAAAGAAAGTAATATCCAAGGAGGTGGAGAGGGAAACCTAGTCTAGAGAAGTGAGATATGAGATATTAACGTTGACAGTCCCAAGGAACAATAGTTTATAATGAGCTTATAATTGTATACGGGTGAAATTTAATGTCCGATCAAAAGTAAAATCTATAGACGAAGTTTCCAGAAAGGGGAATAAATAGAAACCCATACACATTGGTTATCATTAAAGAGACACACACATAGACAGGAAAGAGCAACTAAAGTAACTGGGTAACGGTAAACAGCACATACATAGATCGTAGTAATACACACACATAGAAGGTAAAAAATAGAAAGGCATAGATAAGTGATTAAATACCATAGCTACTAGTAACGATAAAGATAAGTGTCAAATATGGGTAGTATATCCTCAAAGGAGGTCCCGGAACTAACGGGAGATGAGCGTTATATGGAAGAGAGAGACAAAATAAACATTGATTTCGGTCTAAAATGGAGAACGAAATATGATTTTGATGGCCGTCTAAATGTAGAAAAGCTAGAATCACTTAAAAAACAGATACATAAGGAACGTGGAAAAGATGTGAAAAAGCAGAATAAACAGGGGTTATACACAGCCGGAGTTTGGCTTTCAGAAGCAAAAAAGAGAGTTGAGGGTGAAAATAGGAGGAAACCCAAAAAGAGCCAAGATGCGCTGCCCTCCGCTCCCGCAGATGAAAAAGTTAGCCAATTGGGCGGGGGTGAGGGTAACAAACTATATCCTTCTCTAGTATACCAAAAATACAGAGGTAATCATGTTGATGAAATAGTGGTTGTGAGAATACGGCTGCAGGAGCTACCCGCACAACCACCACCAGCATATGTGGAGCCTGCTGGAGCAACAGGAGCAGACAGAAAGGGAACGTCAGGCGAAGGGAGTAAGGGGGAGCTGAGATGTTTTAATTGTAATAAAACTGGACATTTCGCCCGGGAGTGTAACACTCCCTGCAAACATTGTGGCGGATTAGGACATAATCACAGAGATTGTAATTTAACTGAGGGGAAGATCAGAGGCGACAATCGGGGGGGGGGGGGGGGAGAAGGGTCAGATACAAAGAGAGCGAGATTAATGAGAATCCTCGCTGAGGAAAAGCTTGGGCTTTTAAATTAGGGCTATTTTCTGTTGTCCCGGAGAATCTTGCGGAGAATCTTAGTAATTTACATAGCGGTATAGTGGTGAGCATAGCTGCCTTCCAAGCTGGAGTCCCGGGTTCGGTTCCCAGCCAAGGCGTTAACCAAAATCTGAGTTTTTGATTGTAATTAAACTATTTGTATGTTTTGCCTGGAAAGTTGTTTGTATAAGATATAAACTGAACGTTTTAATAGATTGTTTAGGTTAAATTGATAGACTAATTCATTGAACTAAAAATAATAACGAAGCGAATTTTGATGCAAGACTATGTCTGTTCACTAAATTATCTTCTGGAATAATGTATTGAGAATTGAGTTGTATTTAAATTGTTGTATCAATAGAGGAGACAGTTGCCTAAATAAAAAATAATCTAAATAATAGCGGAGAGATAATGGCGATAGAGAGGTGGCCACCGCAATGTTTTTCATTCTTATAGATTGACTGACACGTTATAATTTTGGCGCCTTGTGTGTTATTTTTAAAGTCTTGGACATTTTATAAGTGTGAAGAGGAAAGAGAAGAGAAAGTTATAAAGGTTGGTTTTAAAGCTTATGATAGAGGTAAGGAAAAACGTTGAAATGAGAGGGGTTATATATTTTTGCCCACTGGGAAAAAAGAAATAGGATATTAAAATGCTGAAAGTAATAAGAGAGTTAGTTGTTAGAGGCAGGTAGATTTGTTATGGAATAATGTAAAACTGCGTCATTAACAATAACGTTACTCAAATTGGTTTGACCGTTGTTCAGGTACACTCTTTTCTGTACTTCTGGCAGTACAATTTTGGTTGATTGATGCAGTAAGTTCTATTCAAGATGCAACAGATGTGATAAATTAGGTTTGGATTTTCGAACCCTGCTGCAGACAGCCAACAATAATTTGTCGCTGTGGAATGGGCATTGTTGATGACATCACTCACAAGGCACTTTTGTCGCTACGGCAATGATGTTGTGACTGGGGGTGACAGAGAAAATTGTTTGTGTCATTTAGAAGGAAAATGCATGCATTATCCTATTTATCATTGATAATAAATAGGGGGAGATAAGATACATTGAGGTTTGGATAGGAGATATATTAAGCCAATAGGGCAGGAAATTACATAGAAAAATAGTGATTTTATAAGCATTAAAAATTATTAATGAAAATAAATAAGTTTCAGTTCTTAGGGGTGATAAATTACTGTAGATAAGGTATTCCACACTATGCAACATATATTAAATTATTGATGAAACTGATTTTAAGGTTAATTCATGTTATTGTCAGATAAAATACTGTGGACCCCTGAAGGAAAGAGCTTATTAGTGTAGGAAGGATTTGATATGGTTAGCATTTGTTTTGGCTTTGTTTGACTATTAGGAGTTTTTTATTTAAATAGTATTACATTTGAAAGGGATATATGACATCTATGATGATTTAGGATTATTGTTAGGTGAGACAGTGAGACGCTTAGTGGTATTTGAAAGATAGGAAAGGGTTACGGTTTTAATCAATAAATATATATATTTAAGGACATATATAAGTAGCACAGATACTTCTTAAAGTAGATAAGACACTTGACAGAAAATTGGTACAGGATTGATATGAATGGACGCCCAAGGGAGAATTGGACATGTGGAGAATGAAAGGGGCGCTCCTACATGATGATGTCAGACATAAGGATAATTTACTAATCTTACCTAAGTCATTGTTTAGAGTAGGCAAGGCTGTTACCTGGCCAGAGCCAGGGGGGATGGGTAAATTGTGGTCTAGGATAGGATGTGGCCTATTGGATAATACACTTAAAAAAAAAATTTTTTTTTAAATAGCTAACAAGTAGGTATAGAAGTTAAAGATATAATCAGATAGAACAAATGAGAAACTGTTTGTTAACCAAACCTGTATGTCCAAGATTTTATGCACTACAGGTGAATTACAGGTGAAGTCACTCAATCCAGTCCCTGAGGCCTGTTGGGGGAACCATACCAAGGACTCCTGGTGACAGCTAGCTGAAAGAGCTACCCGGATTCATATCACACTGCGGGAGGGTAAGACACATTGCCACTGTCGAACAATCAGAGTGTTCGAGAGGAGAACTGTAATTAACAGAATTCCGGGGGCCATCTCTCGATTGAAGTAATCCTCCCTGTCCTATCAGCCCTGTTTTCTCTCAAATGAAGTAATCCTCCCTGTCCTATCAGCCCTGTTTTCTCTCAAATGAAGTAATCCTCGCTGTCCTATCAGCCCTGTTTTCTCTCAAATGAAGTAATCCTCCCTGTCCTATCAGCCCTGTTTTCTCTCGAATGAAGTAATCCTCCCTGTCCTATCAGCCCTGTTTTCTATCGAATGAAGTAATCCTCCATGTCCTATCAGCCCTGTTTTCTCTCAAATGAAGTAATCCTCCCTGTCCTATCAGCCCTGTTTTCTCTCAAATGAAGTAATCCTCCCTGTCCTATCAGCCCTGTTTTCTCTCGAATGAAGTAATCCTCCCTGTCCTATCAGCCCTGTTTTCTCTCAAATGAAGTAATCCTCCCTGTCCTATCAGCCCTGTTTTCTCTCAAATGAAGTAATCCTCCCTGTCCTATCAGCCCTGTTTTCTCTCCAATGAAGTAATCCTCCCTGTCCTATCAGCCCTGTTTTCTCTCAAATGAAGTAATCCTCCCTGTCCTATCAGCCCTGTTTTCTCTCAAATGAAGTAATCCTCCCTGTCCTATCAGCCCTGTTTTCTCTCAAATGAAGTAATCCTCCCTGTCCTATCAGCCCTGTTTTCTCTCCAATGAAGTAATCCTCCCTGTCCTATCAGCCCTGTTTTCTCTCAAATGAAGTAATCCTCCCTGTCCTATCAGCCCTGTTTTCTCTCAAATGAAGTAATCCTCCCTGTCCTATCAGCCCTGTTTTCTCTCCAATGAAGTAATCCTCCCTGTCCTATCAGCCCTGTTTTCTCTCAAATGAAGTAATCCTCCCTGTCCTATCAGCCCTGTTTTCTCTCAAATGAAGTAATCCTCCCTGTCCTATCAGCCCTGTTTTCTCTCAAATGAAGTAATCCTCCCTGTCCTATCAGCCCTGTTTTCTCTCAAATGAAGTAATCCTCCCTGTCCTATCAGCCCTGTTTTCTCTCAAATGAAGTAATCCTCCCTGTCCTATCAGCCCTGTTTTCTCTCAAATGAAGTAATCCTCCCTGTCCTATCAGCCCTGTTTTCTCTCAAATGAAGTAATCCTCCCTGTCCTATCAGCCCTGTTTTCTCTCAAATGAAGTAATCCTCCCTGTCCTATCAGCCCTGTTTTCTCTCAAATGAAGTAATCCTCCCTGTCCTATCAGCCCTGTTTTCCCTCAAATTAAGATTTCCTTTTCCCGTCATTCCATCCCTGTGTTTGTTCCTAGAAGTGAAAGTGTGTCTGGCTTCTTGCCGATGATGTGTTCTCTGGGAGAGTGTGGGGCTTTTACAGTAACACAAGCTTAGTAAATTGGCTTGATAAACACAGACGTTGCTGGTTGGCTAGCAAGCAAAGTTTGACATAAAACGTTGTTCACTTTTGGGAAAACTGATCCAGCCACTTAGCTATTGTTAGTTCAAATAAAGCAAAATTATGTCCTAATATGAAAGCATAAACCCACCATAGTGATGACTGAAGAAGTTATGAATAATGTCCCAGGCAGAGGGTTATCAATTGAACGTGGATGCGCATCGGACAGTCGTTGCACTTTAAACCACGCCCACCGTGACGTATAGCACCGCCCACTGGGCGAAACGGTGTGAAGGGAGTGTGTCCCACGTGGACATAGGGAGAGTGAAGAGGCCCTTAATGATGCACTATGCTGAAATAGTGCCATTTCCTGGTTGATAAAATTCTAATAGTTCGCATTATTTCAGTTTGTGACAAAACAAGCAAGTATAATGTAGAGAATCACTGTACCATCTAAACCACTGTGAAATATATTTTCTTTCATCCAAAATATTGTATTTTCAGCTGTTCAAAGCTTGTGTACAAAACTGAAAGCATATGAAGCATAGAAATAGCACACACAGAACAGAACCTATGTGTTTAATTCAAAGTGAGCTGGGCTACAGTCTTCATACCCACCGTGATATTATGCATGATGTTTTCATGCCTGCCTATACAGTGGTGTTTGTTCATTCAAAATGAGCTATTCACTTCAAAGTGGGTTCAATAAAAACACATGCAGGGCTTTCTATTTCTATGCAATATACAGTCCGGAGCAGGACCATGGAGCAGAACCGAGTAGCAGAACCTCGGAGCAGAACCATGGGGCAGAACCTCGGAGCAGAACCTCGGAGCAGAACCTCGGAGCAGAACCTCGGAGCAGAACCTCGGAGCAGAACCTCGGAGCAGAACCGAGTAGCAGAACCTCGGAGCAGAACCTCGGAGCAGAACCATGGAGCAGAACCTCGGGGCAAAACCATGGAGCAGAACCTCGGGGCAGAACCGGTCGATGCCTGACCATGGCCCTGAATTCACTATTTTGCCTGTAGACCTACTGTAGATCGTTGAGTGGGAGTGGTCGTTCTGATCTGATAATATCTTGATTATTTCATGATGTTTAATTACGGTCACGTACGATGGACTGAACACTTCATCCATTCTCCATATTTTGTGACACTTATAATAACCCCTTTTATCACTGCACTTCTCTGCTGTAGAATCTCTCTCTGAATATGTAGGTAATAGCCATGTTGTGTATTACATTATGCTTGCTGTAGGACTCGGGACAGTCGGCCTGTTTTGTCAGTTGTGCGGTTGTAAGCGGTTGTGTAGTTGCGCTGCATAATTAGCAATAATAACAGGCATGTTTGCAAAGGGAAATCTGTGGTGTTTCTTGGTCACATTTATCCAAATATGTCAGGGTACTTCTGCCAACGCCACTAAGGCCTTATATAATTGGCAACCATAAGGGCTTTTGAGGAACAGAATGTAAAATAGTAAAACAGAGTGAAAGATAGTTTCCTCTGAGGGTTGGGGGTCAGAGGTTAGGGAACTTACCGGCAGAGGGAGGTAAACTGAAGGGGGTCGAGGGATTAGGACTCTCACATTCTTTCTCTTCAGCTCCTCTGATAGGCTGAGAGAAACACAGTCTGCTGTGACATCATCACTTACAGGAGACACTTCCTCTCTCTGGCTGTCAGTCACTGGAGTATGCCGCTGCCCGTCCCTCACACTCTTCCTTTTCAACCTTCCTCCTCCTCTGCTTTCTCCTGGGCAGGAACACAGACACAGCACTATTTTGTATTTTATTTTATCTTTATTTAACTAAGGAAGTCAGTTAGGAACAAATTCTTATTTACAATGGCGGCCTACCAAAAGGCCTCCTGCGAGAACAGGGGCTGGAATTAAAAATAAAAATATAGGACAGAACACACATCACCACAACACTACATAGAGACCTAAGACAACAACATAGCAAGGCAGCAACACATGACAACACAGCATGGAAGCAACACAACATGACATGGTAGCAGCACAAAACATGGTACAAACATTATTGGGCACAGACAACAGCACAAGGGTAGAGACAACAATACATCACGCGAAGCAGCCACAACTGTGAGGAAGCGTGTCCATGATTGAGTCTTTGAACAAAGAGATTGAGATACCTCTAACCCCAACCAAGGCTGACCTCTAACCTGCAACCTTAATGAAGTATTTCAAATGTTACCTGTGAAAGTACTAAGGGCTTGGTGTCTGCCAGAGGGGGGAGGGGTTAGAAGGGTTGCTGCACTACAGTTACTGTAGTAGAGGGGTAGATGGATACTATCGATATTGGCCTTGGGGCAGTTACTGTAGTAGAGGGGTAGATGGATACTATAGATGTTGTTGGCCTTGGTTGGGGTTTAGAGATGAATCCTTCCTCAGTTTAACCTACGGAAACCTTGTTACGACTTTTACTTCCTCTAGATAGTCAAGTTTGATCGTCTTCTAGTAGAGGGGTAGATGGATACTATAGATGTTGTTGGCCTTGGGGCAGTTACTGTAGTAGAGGGATAGATGGATAATATAGATGTTGGCTATGGGGCAGTTACTGTAGTAGATGGGTAGATGTTAGCCTTGGGGCAGTTACTGTAGTAGAGGGGTAGATGGATATTATAGATGTTGGCCTTGGGGCAGTTACTGTAACAGAGGGGTAGATGTTGTTGGCCTTTGGGGCAGTTACTGTAGCAAAGGGGAAGATGGATACTATAGATGTTGTTGGCCTTGTGGCAGTTACTGTAGTAGAGGAGTAGATGTTGGCATTGGGGCAGTTACTGTATCAGAGGGGTAGATGTTGGCTTGGGGCAGATATTGTAGTGGAGGGGTAGCTGGATACTATATATGTTGTTGGCTTTGGGTTTGAGGAGGACAGTATTACATGGTGAGGATGAGGAGGGTTAGAGGTAGAGGACAGTATTACATGGTGAGGATGAGGAGGGTTAGAGGTAGAGGACAGTATTACATGGTGAGGATGAGGAGGGTTAGAGGTAGAGGACAGCATTACATGGTGAGGATGAAGAGGGTTAGAGGTAGAGGACAGCATTACATGGTGAGGATGAAGAGGGTTAGAGGTAGAGGACAGCATTATATGGTGAGGATGAGGAGGGTTAGAGGTAGAGGACAGTCTTACATGGTGAGGATGAGGAGGGTTAGAGGTAGAGGACAGTATTACATGGTGAGGATGAGGAGGGTTAGAGGTAGAGGACAGTATTACATGGTGAGGATGAGGAGGGTTAGAGGTAGAGGACAGTATTATATGGTGAGGATGAGGAGGGTTAGAGGACAGTATTACATGGTGAGGATGAGTATGGTTAGAGGTAGAGGACAGTATTGTATGGTGAGGATGAGGGAGGGTTAGAGGTAGAGGACAGTATTACATGGTGAGTAGGTTTAGAGCTAGAAGACAGTATTATATGGTGAGGATGGGGAGGGTTAGAGGAGGACATTATTACATGGTGAGGATGAGGAGGGTTAGAGGAGGACAGTATTACATGGTGAGGATGAGGAGGGTTAGAGGTAGAGGAGAGTATTATATGGTGAGGATGAGGGAGGGTTAGAGGTAGAGGACAGTATTACATGGTGAGGATGAGGAGGGTTAGAGGTAGAGGACAGTATTACATGGTGAGGATGAGGAGGGTTAGAGGTAGAGGACAGTATTATATGGTGAGGATGAGGAGGGTTAGAGGTAGAGGACAGTATTACATGGTGAGGATGAGGAGGGTTAGAGGACAGTATTACATGGTGAGGATGAGTATGGTTAGAGGTAGAGGACAGTATTGTATGGTGAGGATGAGGGCGGGTTAGAGGTAGAGGACAGTATTACATGGTGAGTAGGTTTAGAGCTAGAAGACAGTATTATATGGTGAGGATGGGGAGGGTTAAGGGAGGACAGTATTACATGGTGAGGATAAGGAGGGCTAGAGGTAGAGGACAGTATTACATGGTGAGGATGAGGAGGGTTAAGGGAGGACAGTATTACATGGTGAGGATGAGGGTTAAAGGTAGAGGACAGTATTATATGGTGAGGATGAGGAGGGTTAGAGGTAGAGGACAGTATTATATGGTGAGGATGAGGAGGGTTAGAGGTAGAGGACAGTATTACATGGTGAGTAGGGTTAGAGGTAGAGGATAGTACCCCCTTTAACCCACCTGTCCTGTGTCCAATCCTCCAGGGAAGGTATTCAGGGCTGGAGAAGGTGCAGACGCTCACTCTTCTGCCGACGGCCTCCTTCAGTTTGCAGCTTAAGTCTTCTGTGGTGGACGAGGCTGCTGTTGCTGGCTTTGATACCCTGGACGTAAAACATTTGTACAGGAACCGGGTTAGGTTCTACAAATTAAGCATCTGCCAAGGGTTAGGGCCCTAGACATGAGACACTATACTAGTACTAAGACACCTCCTACCCTAACCCAATAGTGTATTAGTACTAAGAAAACTCCTACCCTAAGCCAATAGGTACATCATACCCTAACCTAACATCTAAAATGGCTGCGGAAGAAATGGCAGGAGTTTTACGGGCGCCCAACCAATTGTGCTATTGTGGGGTTTTTTGCGTTATTTTAACTTATTTTGTACAGTCGTGGCCAAAAGTTGAGAAGGACACAAATATTGATTTTCACAAAGTCTGCTGCTTCAGTTTGTATGATGGAATTTTCATATACTCCAGAATGGTATGAAGAGTGATCAGATGAATTGCAATTAATTGCAAAGTCCCTCTTTGCCATGCAAATGAACTGAATCCCCAAAAAACACTGCATTTCAGCCCTGCCACAAAAGGACCAGCTGACATGTCAGTGATTCTCTCGTTAACACAGGTGTGAGTGTTGACGAGGACAAGGCTCTGTCATGCTGATTGAGTTCAAATAACAGACTGGAAGCTTCAAAAAGAGGGTGATGCTTGGAATAATTTTTCTTCCTCTGTCAATCATGGTTACCTGCAAGGAAACACATGCCGTCATCATTGCTTTGCACAAAAAGGGCTTCACAGGCAAGGATATTGCTGCCAGTAAGATTGCACCTAAATCAACCATTTATTGGATCATCAAGAACTTCAAGGACAGCGGTTCAATTGTTGTGAAGAATGCTTCAGGGCGCCCAAGAAAGTCCAGCAAGCGCCAGGACCGTATCCTAAAGTTGATTCAGCTGTGGGATCGGGGCACCACCAGTACAGAGTTTGCTCAGGAATGGCAGCAGGCAGGTGTGAGTGCATCTGCATGCACAGTGAGGAGAAGACTTTTGGAAGATGGCCTGGTGTCAAGAAGGGCAGCAAAGAAGCCATTTCTCTCCAGGAAAAACATCAGGGACAGACTGATATTCTGCAAAAGGTACAGGGATTGGACTGCTGAGGACTGGGGTAAAGTCATTTTCTCTGATGAATCCCCCTTACGATTATTTGGGGCATCCGGAAAAAAGCTTGTACGTGGAAGACAAGGTGAGCACTACCATCAGTCCTGTGTCATGCCAACAGTAAAGCATCCTGAGACCATTCATGTGTGGGGTTGATTACCTCCTGAACAGGTAATCAAATGGCTACCCAACCCCTCTTTTACGCTGCTGCTACTCCGTTTATCATATATACATAGTCACGAACAAAACATTCATGAACATACTACCTCAATCAGCCCGACTAACCGGTTGCATGTATACAGCCTCGCTACTGTATACAGCCTCGCTACTGTATGCAGCCCCGCTACTGTATTCTGCCCCGCTACTGTATGCAGCCCCGCTACTGTATGCAGCCCCGCTACTGTATGCAGCCCGCTACTGTATGCAGCCCCGCTACTGTATACAGCCCCGCTACTGTATGCAGCTTCGCTACTGTATGCAGCCCCGCTACTGTATGCAGCCTCGCTACTGTATGCAGCCCCGCTACTGTATGCAGCCCCGCTACTGTATGCAGCCTCGCTACTCTCCAAGATGGCGTAGCAGTGAAGACATGTTTGTTTTGTCCTCTTGTGTACTTTTGTATTTTTCGTATTTTTGTATATATATATATATATATATATATATATATATATATATATATATATATATATATTTCAATTTATTTTCAATTTTTTATTCGATTATACCTTCCGGTAACCTGCCTCACCCAATGTGATACGGAATCGCTATTATTTTCAATTTTAGAACACATTCAAGTATCTCCAGAAGCTAACCAGCTAATTAGCTACAAGCTATTTAGTCATTGTTAGCCACTGCTAGCGGCTTTTACCTTCTGCACAGATACCAGCCCTGTTCTTAGCCTGGATAATACTCGCTAGTCTACCATTATCGGACTGTCTCTCCACAACAACGCTGGATTCCCGCCGTAATCCCTGGACCACTACTTCTGATCTTCACAGCTAGCTCACGGCTAGCTAGCTAGCTCACAGCTAGCTTTCACTCACCGTGGCACCCAGTACCGAAGCTATCCCTGAGGCCCACCTCCCCACTCGCTACTGTATACAGCCTCGCTACTGTATATAGTCTCTCCAATGTATATAACCTCTCCTGTATATAACCTCTACTGTATACAGCCTCTACTGTATATAACCTATCCACTGTATACAGCCTATCCACTGTATATAACCTATCCACTGTATACAGCCTCTCCACTGTATACAGCCTCTCCACTGTATACAGCCTCTCCACTGTATACAGCCTCTCCACTGTATACAGCCTCTCCACTGTATACAGCCTCTCCACTGTATATAGCCTCTCCACTGTGTACAGCCTCTCTACTGTATATAGCCTCTCTACTGTATATAGCCTCTCTACTGTATATAGCCTTGCTACTGTATATAGCCTCGCCACTGTATACAGCCTCTCCACTGTATAGTCTCTACTGTATACAGCCTCGCTACTGTATATAGCCTCGCTACTGTATATAGCCTCTACTGTATACAGTCTCACTACTGTATTCAGCCTCGCTACTGTATTCAGCCTCACTACCGTACAAACCCAATAGTTTTAGGACTAAGACACCTCCTACACCAACCCAATAGTTTATTAGGACTAAGACACCTCCTAAACCAATAGTTTATTAGGACCAAGACACCTCCTAACCCAATAGTTTATTAGGACCAAGACACCTCCTAACCCAATAGTTTATTAGGACCAAGACACCTCCTAACCCAATAGTTTATTAGGACCAAGACACCTCCTAACCCAATAGTTTATTAGGACCAAGACACCTCCTAACCCAATAGTTTATTAGGACCAAGACACCTCCTAACCCAATAGTTTATTAGGACCAAGACACCTCCTAACCCAATAGTTTATTAGGACCAAGACACCTCCTAACCCAATAGTTTATTAGGACCAAGACACCTCCTAACCCAATAGTTTATTAGGACCAAGACACCTCCTAACCCAATAGTTTATTAGGACCAAGACACCTCCTAACCCAATAGTTTATTAGGACTAAGACACCTCCTACTACTCTAAACCTATAGACACCTCCTACTCTAACCCAATAATTTAGTTCTAATTATGCCGTAGTTTGTTCCTCTTACCCAAAGTCAATAGTTTATTCGGACTAATTCTACCGTAATTTGTTGTGCAGAAACTCTTGCTCCACGTTGATGTCAGTGGTGGTCTTGTGTTTGGAGATGGGGGTCCTGCGAGCATTGGGGAACTCAAAGGTCCAGTCACAGTTGACAGTCAGAGGCAGGACCAGGTCTGGCTTCCTGCAGGAGGCACAGCAGCATCGGGGGGCATGGCTCAGCAGACGACTCTTCTGGAGAATTTAACAGGTTCACAACAATTTACTTCCAGGTGCATGAAGGGGGGAAATCTAAAGTTTAGCTATGTACTATTTGGGGTTGATATACATTAAACATGTTGTGGAGCATGTACTGTGTTCCTTCTGAGAATATATAACTAACCATAGTCAATAATATAAATATATTTAATATAAGATTAAGATCAATTTAACTAGTGTGTTAGATGAGTTGAAATAGCTAAAACCTTCATTGATGGAACAACAAACCAACCTCCTGTAATGCCAGTGAATACATCCAACATAATAAGTAAATAGTAACAAGAACGTTAGCTTGATAGCTGACTAAATAAAGGTTTGGGCTAAGCTAGTCAACTACTTGCCCTTGCATGCCCATCCAGGACTTTCTTGGAGTGATTGTCCAAGACATTAAATGAGGCAAGAAGTCTGGTTGTCATCTTTAGACACTGAAATTACATCAGAAATACATTAGCAACATAGCTATATAACGTTATACTGTTCGTTGAGCTACTTCACTGCCAACAGTGGCAGCTAACGTTAGCTATCAGCCAAACGGAGTTGGACACATCTTTGAACTTAAAATACCTAGCTAGCTACCGTTTATGACACTGGTAATAGCCTACTAACAGGCTACACAGCCTTGCCATTATAGTTCGTCTCCGTTAGCAAGCTAACTACCATCTTTCCAGCTCGCCTGACAAACTACTATTGACCGTTACCATAGCAACACACGAACAGGAGCCAATAGGGGAGACAGAAACTAGATGTGTAGTGGTAGAACAGCGCCCTCCTGCGGTTCAGTATAAGTTCACAACGTTTCAATGCTATGGATCCCCGTTTGGGTCTTACGTGTAAAAAAATATATATATATACTACTATGCTTTACAAAAAATATAAACGCAGCATGTAAAGTGGTGGTCCCATTTTACATGAGCTGAAATAAAATATCCCAGATATGTTCCAGACTGTACACGTTGGGATTTGAACACAACGTCATTTCCGGTCACGACTTGCAGACTTGTTTTTGAGTTGCTGTGCGTTTTGTTGCCAACCTGTTTTGCTACCTGACAAATTTACGGTTTTTACTTTTTAATTACCGTTTATATTTTTGTTTTTTCCTACTCAACTTTTTCACTCCGGACGCTTTATCTGGACACGATTCGTCAGGACCTCCAACAGCCGAAGCTAAGTAGTAACATTAACATGATGCCTTCTAATTGTAGTCGCTGTACTCGCCTTACGGCGAGGATAGCTGTGCTACAAGCCCAGCTTCAGACGCAATCGCTAGGCAAGGGCAATTTCAGTGTAGGAAAGGATGAAACAGCGTCTGTGCCACCAGTAAGTACAGATAGTAGTATAAATCCCCTGGCACAGTCCCCGCAGCCGGACAACTTTCTCACGGTTTCTGGAAGGAAATGCTGTAGGAACGCTCAACCGGTGTCGCTCATTCAGCCGACAGAAACTTTCAACCGGTTTTCCCCATTAAGCAGCGGGTCGGAGTCAGAGGCCGAGTCTTCTCTGGTCTCTACTCCTCCCGTTACGGGGTCTGAGACGCCGAAGCTTCCCACCATTAGCTCTGACAAATTGAAAACTCTAGTCATTGGCGACTCCATTACCCGCAGTATTAGACTTCAGAATCATCCAGCGATCATACACTGTTTACCGGGGGGCAGGGCTACCGACGTTAAGGCTAATCTGAAGATGGTGCTGGCTAAAGCTAAAACTGGCGAGTGTAGAGAGTATAGAGATATTGTTATCCACGTCGGCACCAACGATGTTAGGATGAAACAGTCAGAGATCACCAAGCGCAACATAGCTTCTGCGTGTAAATCAGCTAGAAAGATGTGTCGGCATCGAGTAATTGTCTCTGGCCCCCTCCCAGTTAGGGGGAGTGATGAGCTCTACAGCAGAGTCTCACAACTCAATCGCTGGTTGAAAACTGTTTTCTGCCCCTCCCAAAAGATAGAATTTGTAGATAATTGGCCCTCTTTCTGGGACTCGCCCACAAACAGGACCAAGCCTGACCTGCTGAGGAGTGACGGACTCCATCCTAGCTGGAGGGGTGCTCTCATTTTATCTACCAACATAGACAGGGCTCTAACTCCTCTAGCTCCACAATGAAATAGGGTGCAGGCCAGGCAGCAGGCTGTTAGCCAGCCTGCCAGCATAGTGGAGTCTGCCACTAGCACAGTCAGTGTAGTCAGCTCAGCTATCACCATTGAGACCGTGTCTGTGCCTCGACCTAGGTTGGGCAAAACTAAACATGGCGGTGTTCGCCTTAGCAATCTCACTAGGATAAAGACCACCTCCATTCCTGTCATTATTGAAAGAGATCATGATACCTCACATCTCAAAATAGGGCTACTTAATGTTAGATCCCTTACTTCAAAGGCAATTATAGTCAATGAACTAATCACTGATCATAATCTTGATGTGATTGGCCTGACTGAAACATGGCTTAAGCCTGATGAATTTACTGTGTTAAATGAGGCCTCACCTCCTGGCTACACTAGTGACCATATCCCCCGTGCATCCCGCAAAGGCGGAGGTGTTGCTAACATTTACGATAGCAAATTTCAATTTACAAAAAAAAAAATGACGTTTTCGTCTTTTGAGCTTCTAGTCATGAAATCTATGCAGCCTACTCAATCACTTTTTATAGCTACTGTTTACAGGCCTCCTGGGCCATATACAGCGTTCCTCACTGAGTTCCCTGAATTCCTATCGGACCTTGTAGTCATAGCGGATAATATTCTAATCTTTGGTGACTTTAATATTCACATGGAAAAGTCCACAGACCCACTCCAAAAGGCTTTCGGAGCCATCATCGACTTAGTGGGTTTTGTCCAACATGTCTCTGGACCCACTCACTGTCACAGTCATACGCTGGACCTAGTTTTGTCCCATGGAATAAATGTTGTGGATCTTAATGTTTTTCCTCATAATCCTGGACTATCGGACCACCATTTTATTACGTTTGCAATTGCAACAAATAATCTGCTCAGACCCCAACCAAGGATCATCAAAAGTCGTGCTATAAATTCACAGACAACACAAAGATTCCTTGATGTCCTTCCAGACTCCTTCTGCCTACCCAAGGACGCCAGAGGACAAAAATCAGTTAACCACCTAACTGAGGAACTCAACTTAACCTTGCGCAATACCCTAGATGCAGTTGCACCCCTAAAAACTAAAAACATTTCTCATAAGAAACTAGCTCCCTGGTACACAGAAAATACCCGAGCTCTGAAGCAAGCTTCCAGAAAATTGGAACGGAAATGGCGCCACACCAAACTGGAAGTCTTCCGACTAGCTTGGAAAGACAGTACTGTGCAGTACCGAAGAGCCCTTACTGCTGCTCGATCATCCTATTTTTCTAACTTAATTGAGGAAAATAAGAACAATCCGAAATTCCTTTTTGATACTGTCGCAAAGCTAACTAAAAAGCAGCATTCCCCAAGAGAGGATGACTTTCACTTTAGCAGTGATAAATTCATGAACTTCTTTGAGGAAAAGATTATGATTATTAGAAAGCAAATTACGGACTCTTCCTTAAATCTGCGTATTCCTTCAAAGCTCAGTTGTCCTGAGTCTGCACAACTCTGCCAGGACCTAGGATCAAGAGAGACACTCAAGTGTTTTAGTACTATATCTCTTGACACAATGATGAAAATAATCATGGCCTCTAAACCTTCAAGCTGCATACTGGACCCTATTCCAACTAAACTACTGAAAGAGCTGCTTCCTGTGCTTGGCCCTACTATGTTGAACATAATAAACGGCTCTCTATCCACCGGATGTGTACCAAACTCACTAAAAGTGGCAGTAATAAAGCCTCTCTTGAAAAAGCCAAACCTTGACCCAGAAAATATAAAAAACTATCGGCCTATATCGAATCTTCCATTCCTCTCAAAAATTTTAGAAAAGGCTGTTGCGCAACAACTCACTGCCTTCCTGAAGACAAACAATGTATACGAAATGCTTCAGTCTGGTTTTAGACCCCATCATAGCACTGAGACGGCACTTGTGAAGGTGGTAAATGACATTTTAATGGCATCGGACCGAGGCTCTGCATCTGTCCTCGTGCTCCTAGACCTTAGTGCTGCTTTTGATACCATCGATCACCACATTCTTTTGGAGAGATTGGAAACCCAAATTGGTCTACACGGACAAGTTCTGGCCTGGTTTAGATCTTATCTGTCGGAAAGATATCAGTTTGTCTCTGTGAATGGTCTGTCCTCTGACAAATCAACTGTAAATTTCGGTGTTCCTCAAGGTTCCGTTTTAGGACCACTATTGTTTTCACTATATATTTTACCTCTTGGGGATGTTATTCGAAAACATAATGTTAACTTTCACTGCTATGCAGATGACACACAGCTGTACATTTCAATTAAACATGGTGAAGCCCCAAAATTGCCCTTGCTAGAAGAATGTGTTTCAGACATAAGGAAGTGGATGGCTGCAAACTTTCTACTTTTAAACTCGGACAAAACAGAGATGCTTGTTCTAGGTCCCAAGAAACAAAGAGATCTTCTGTTGAATCTGACAATTAATCTTAATGGTTGTACAGTCGTCTCAAATAAAACTGTGAAGGACCTCGGCGTTACTCTGGACCCTGATCTCTCTTTTGAAGAACATATCAAGACCATTTCAAGGACAGCTTTTTTCCATCTACGTAACATTGCAAAAATCAGGAACTTTCTGTCCAAAAATGATGCAGAAAAATTAATCCATGCTTTTGTCACTTCCAGGTTAGACTACTGCAATGCTCTACTTTCCGGCTACCCGGATAAAGCACTAAATAAACTTCAGTTAGTGCTAAATACGGCTGCTAGAATCCTGACTAGAACCAAAAAATTTGATCATATTACTCCAGTGCTAGCCTCTCTACACTGGCTTCCTGTCAAAGCAAGGGCTGATTTCAAGGTTTTACTGCTAACCTACAAAGCATTACATGGGCTTGCTCCTATCTATCTCTCTGATTTGGTCCTGCCGTACATACCTACACGTACGCTACGGTCACAAGACGCAGGCCTCCTAATTGTCCCTAGAATTTTTAAGCAAACAGCTGGAGGCAGGGCTTTCTCCTATAGAGCTCCATTTTTATGGAACGGTCTGCCTACCCATGTCAGAGACGCAAACTCGGTCTCAACCTTTAAGTCTCTACTGAAGACTCATCTCTTCAGTGGGTCATATGATTGAGTGTAGTCTGGCCCAGGAGTGGGAGGGTGAACGGAAAGGCTCTGGAGCAACGAACCACCCTTGCTGTCTCTGCCTGGCCGGTTCCCCTCTTTCCACTGGGATTCTCTGCCTCTAACCCTATTACAGGGGCTGAGTCACTGGCTTTACTGGGGCTCTCTCATGCCGTCCCTGGAGGAGGTGCGTCACCTGAGTGGGTTGAGTCACTGATGTGGTCATCCTGTCTGGGTTGGCGCCCCCCCCCCCCCCCCCCTTAAGTTGTGCCGTGGCGGAGGTCTTTGTGGGCTATACTCAGCCTTGTCTCAGGATGGTAAGTTGGTGGTTGAAGATATCCCTCTAGTGGTGTGGGGGCTGTGCTTTGGCAAAGTGGGTGGGGTTATATCCTTCCTGTTTGGCCCTGTCCGGGGGTGTCCTCGGAGTGGGCCACAGTGTCTCCTGACCCCTCCTGTCTCAGCCTCCAGTATTTATGCTGCAGTAGTTTATGTGTCGGGGGGCTAGGGTCAGTTTGTTATATCTGGAGTACTTCTCCTGTCCTATTCGGTGTCCTGTGTGAATCTAAGTGTGCGTTCTCTAATTCTCTCCTTCTCTCTTTCTCTCTCTCGGAGGACCTGAGCCCTAGGACCATGCCCCAGGACTACCTGACATGATGACTCCTTGCTGTCCCCAGTCCACCTGGCTGTGCTGCTGCTCCAGTTTCAACTGTTCTGCCTTATTATTATTCGACCATGCTGATCATTTATGAACATTTGAACATCTTGGCCATGTTCTGTTATAATCTCCACCCGGCACAGCCAGAAGAGGACTGGCCATCCCACATATGCTCTCTCTAATTCTCTCTTTCTTTCTCTCTCTCGGAGGACCTGAGCCCTAGGACCATGCCCCAGGAATACCTGACATGATGACTCCTTGCTGTCCCCAGTCCACCTGACTGTGCTGCTGCTCCAGTTTCAACTATTCTGCCTTATTATTATTTGACCATGCTGGTCATTTATGAACATTTGAACATCTTGACCATGTTTTGTTATAATCTCCACCCGGCACAGCCAGAAGAGGACTGGCCACCCCACATAGCCTGGTTCCTCTCTAGGTTTCTTCCTAGGTTTTGGCCTTTCTAGGGAGTTTTTCCTAGCCACCGTGCTTCTTCACCTGCATTGCTTGCTGTTTGGGGTTTTAGGCTGGGTTTCTGTACAGCACTTTGAGATATCAGCTGATGTACGAAGGGCTATATAAAATAAATTTGATTGATTGATTGATATGCATAAAAAGCTTATTTCTCTCAAATGTGCACAAATTTGTTACATCCCTGTTCATGAGCATTTCATCTTTGCCAAGATAATTCATCCACCTGACAGGTATGGCATATGAAGAATTTGAAAACAGCATGATCATTACACAGGTGCACCTTTTGCTGGGGATAATAAAAAGGTCACTCTACAATGTGCAGTTGTCTCACACAACACAATGCCACAGATGTTTAAAGAGTTGAGGGAGCATGCAATTGGCATGCTGACTGCAGGAATGTCCATCAGAGCTGTTGGCAGAGAATTGAAAGTCAATTTCTCTACCATAAGCCTCCTCCAACATCATTTTAGAAAATTGGCCAGTACGTCCAACCGGTCTCACAACCGCAGACCGCGTAAACCACGCCATCTGATGACCTCCATATCCGGCTTCTTCAACTGCGGGATCGTCTGAGACCAGCCACCCCGACAGCTGATGAAACTGGAGTATTTCTGTCTGTAATATAAAGCCCTTCTGTGGGGGGGAGGAAAAATCATTCGGATTGGCTGGGCCTGGCTCCCAAGTGGGTGGACCTATGCCCTCCCATGGCTGTGCCCATTCCCAGTCATGTGAAATTCATAGATTTGGGTCTAAAGAATTTATTTCAATTGACTGATTTCCTTATGAATTGTAACTCAGTAAAATCGTTCAAATTGTTGTATGTTGCATTTACAACTCACACCTACACACACTGGTGGAAAAAGTAGCCAATTTTCATACTTGAGTTAACTTAAAAGTAAATGACTCAAGTAAAAGTCACCCAGTAAAATACTACTTGAGTAAAAGTCCAAACGTATTTAGCTTTAAATGTACTTCAGTACACAACTGTGGCTCCTTCCACCTTCAAAGAATAGGCAAGAGGACCAACCATGGAGAATAGTAAGACACTCCATTGTTTCTATGTACACTATATATACAAAAGTATGTGGACACCCCTTCAAATTCGTGGATTTGGCTATTCCAGACACACCCGTTGTTGCTAACAGATGTATAAAATCCAGGGCGCATCCATGCAATCTAAATAGACAAACATTGGAAGTAGAATGGCCTAACTGAAAAGCTCACTGACTTTCGACTTTCAACCGTCATAGGATGCCACCTTTCGAACAAGTCAGTTTCTGCCCTGCTAGAGCTGCCCCGGTCAACTGTAAGTGCTGTTATTGTAACGTGTTGTAGGCCACAGAAGCGCACAGAACAGGACCGCCAAGTGCTGAAGTGTGTAGCGTGTAAAAATGTATCTGTCCTCAGTTACAACACTCACTACCAAGTTTCAAACTGACTCTGGAAGCAACATCAGCACAATAAATGTTCGTTGGGAGCTTCCTGCAATGGGTTTCCATGGCCGAGCAGCCGCACACAAGACTAAGATCACCATACGCCATGCCAAAGGTCGGCTGGAGTGGTGTAAAGCTCACCACCATTGGACTCTGGAGCAGCGGAAACACGTTCTCTGGAGTGGAGTCATGCTTCACCATCCGACAGTCTGACGGACAAATCTGGGTTTGGTGGATGCCAGGAGAACACTACCTGCCCCAATGCATAGTGCCAACTAAAGTTTAGTGGAGGGGGAATAATGGTCTGGAGCTGTTTTCCGTGGTTCAGACTAGGCCCCTTAGTTCCAGTGAAGGGAAATCTTAAATCTACAGCATACAATGACATTCCAGACTATTCTGTGCTCCCAACTTTGTGGCAACAGTTTGGGGAAGGCCCTTTCCTGTTTCAGCATGACAATGTTCCTGTGCACAAGGCGAGGTCCATACAGTAATGGTTTGTCGATATCGGTGTTGAAGAAATTGACTGGCCTGCACAGAGCCCTGACCTCAACCCCATCAAACACCTTTGGGAGGAATTGGAATGCCAACTGTGAGCCAGGTCTAATCGCCTTTCCTCACGAATGCTCGTGGCTGAATGGAAGCAAGTCCCTGCAGCAATGTTCCAACATCTAGTGGAAAACCCTTCCCATTAGAGTGGATGCTGTTATTTCAGCAAAGGGGTGACCAAATCCATATTAATGCCCATGATTTTGGAATGAAATGTTAGAGAAGGTGAGCACATACTTTTGGTCATGTAGTGTATGTAACTACGTTATATTGTGTCTGTGCATGTTTTTCAGCATAAAGTACTCTGCAGCCACTCAGTACTGTCTCTATTATATTATGACAGACCAGCTAGATCTACTGTCTAGTGTGGACACCAGGTGAGGCAACACACAGATTCCTGTTGAACACTCTTTAACGACCTAGATTGACTTCATCACTACTTGTATTTGCGAGAGGTTGAACATGTTGAAAGCACCGAGCTGTCTAAACGACTAGCACACAGCTTAGACACCCATGCATACCCCCCAAGACATGCCACCAGAGGTCTCTTCATAGTCCCCAAGTCCAGACCATGGGAGGTACACAGTACTACATAGAGCCATGACTACATGGAAATCTATTCCACATCAGATAACTGATGCAAGCAGTAAAATTAGATTTAAAAAGCAGATAAAAATACACCTTATAGAACAGCAGGGACTGTGAAGAGACAAACATAGGCACAGACATGCATGATATAATTCGCACTATACACACATATAGATTTAGTACTGCAGATATGTGGTAGTGGTGGAGAATGGGCCTGAGGGCACACAGTGTGTTGTGAATTCTGTAATGAATATATAGTAATGTGTTTAAATTTGAATAACTGCCTTAAATTTTGCCAGACCCCAGGAGGAGTAGCTGCTGCCTTGGCAGGAACTAATGGGGATCCATAATAAACCCCAGGAAGAGTAGCTGCTGCCTTGGCAGGAACTAATGGGGATCCATAATAAACCCCAGGAAGAGTAGCTGCTGCCTTGGCAGGAACTAATGGGGATCCATAATAAACCCCAGGAAGAGTAGCTGCTGCCTTGGCAGGAACTAATGAGGATCCATAATAAACCTCAGGAGGAGTAGCTGCTGCCTTGGCAGGAACTAATGGGGACCCATAATAAACCTCAGGAAGAGTAGCTGCTGCCTTGGCAGGAACTAATGGGGATCCATAATAAACCCCAGGAAGAGTAGCTGCTGCCTTGGCAGGAACTAATGGGGATCCATAATAAACCCCAGGAAGAGTAGCTGCTGCCTTGGCAGGAACTAATGGGGACCCATAATAAACCTCAGGAAGAGTAGCTGCTGCCTTGGCAGGAACTAATGGGGATCCATAATAAACCCCAGGGAGAGTAGCTGCTGCCTTGGCAGGAACTAATGGGGATCCATAATAAACCCCAGGAAGAGTAGCAGCTGCCTTGGCAGGAACTAATGGGGATCTATAATAAATACAAATACCTGAATCACACCTTTATTTGCCAAGGTAGAGTACATTATCAGTGAATATATTCAATGTACAGGCTACAACAGGCCAGGGCAATTATTTTCCATGGAGGGCCACAAGATCCAAGGTGGCGTAGCAGTGAAGATGTGTTTTGTTCGTGTCTTGGGTACGTTTGTATTTAATTTTTTTTTGTATATATATATATATATATATATATATATATATATATATTTCAATTTCATTTTCAATCTCTTTTCGATTTTTTATTTGATTATACCTTCCGGTAACCTGCCTCACCCAATGTGATACGGAATCGCTATTATTTTTTATTTTAGAACACATTCAAGAACCTCCAGAAGCTAACCAGCTAATTAGCTATTCAGTCATTGTTAGCCACTGCTAGCAGCTTTTACCTTCTGCACAGATACCAGCCCTGTCTTAGCCTGGATAATACTCGCCAGTCTACCAGTATCGGACTGTCTCTCCACAACAACGCCGGATTCCTGCCGTAATCCCTGGACCACTACTTCTGATCTTCACAGCTAGCTTGCAGCTAGCTAGCTCACCGTGGCACCCAGTACCGAAGCTATCCCTGAGGCCCACCTCCCGGCCTACTCAGCTGTTCAGCCGAACCCCACTCATACACGGCTAGAGCCCAATACTCCACCGGATCCTTGCTGTAAACTCTGGACCCTGGCACCGGATCACCGCTGCTACCGATTGGCTATAGTGGCTAACGCCACTGCCACGAAGCTAGCACCAGTTAGCCATGAGCCTGGCGCATCTCCCGGCCAGCAAACTAAATTCTACAATACCTCTTTCGCCATCTGGCTTAGATTCTCTGTCGACACGACACCCCGCCGCACCACCACGACTGGTCTACCAACAAATACTCCACCCGCTGTGCCTTCAACCGGCCTCCGTCTAAGAGCTACTAACTTTAAACGCCTTGTCGCCTGCTAACGTAGTGGTGGGTTCCCTGTTCCATCTACTGCTGCCCCTTGGACACTGATCACTTGGCTACATAGCTGATGCCTGCTGGACTGTCCATTAATCACGGTACTCCATTCTGTTTATTTATTTTTTATCTGTCGGCCCCAGCCGTGAACTCAGGCTCTGTGTGTAGTTAATCCGACCCTCTCTGCCTAGTCATCGCCATTTTACCTGTTGTTGTTGTGTTAACTGATTAGCTGTTGTTGTCTCACCTGTTGTTTTAGCTAGCTCTCCCAATCAACACCTGCGATTACTTTATGCCTCGCTGTATGTCTCTCTCAAATGTCAATATGCCTTGTATACTGTTGTTCAGGTTAGTTATCATTGTTTTAGTTTACAATGGAGCCCCTAGTTCCACTCTTCATACCTCTGATACCTCCTTTGTCCCACCTCCCACACATGCGGTGACCTCACCCATTACAACCAGCATGTCCAGAGATACAACCTCTTATCACCCAGTGCCTGGGCTTACCTCCGCTGTACCCGCACCCCACCATACCCCTGTCTGCGCATTATGCCCTGAATATATTCTTCCATGCCCAGAAATCTGCTCCTTTTATTCTTTGTCCCCAATGCTCTAGGCGACCAGTTTTGATAGCCTTTAGCCGCACCCTCATACTACTCCTCCTCTGTTCCGCGGGTGATGTGGAGGTAAACCCAGGCCCTGCATGTCCCCAGGCACCCTCATTTGTTGACTTCTGTGATCGAAAAAGCCTTGGTTTCATGCATGTCAACATCAGAAGCCTCCTCCCTAAGTTTGTTTTACTCACTGCTTTAGCACACTCTGCCAACCCTGATGTCTTTGCCGTGTCTGAATCCTGGCTTAGGAAGGCCACCAAAAATTCGGAGATTTCCATACCCAACTATAGCATTTTCCATCAAGATAGAACTACCAGAGGGGGAGGAGTTGCAGTCCACTGCAGAGATAGCCTGCAAAGTAATGTCATACTTTCCAGGTCCATACCCAAACAGTTCGAACTACAAATTTTAGAAATGACTCTCTCCAGAAATAAGTCTCTCACTGTTGCCGCCTGCTACCGACCCCCCTCAGCTCCCAGCTGTGCCCTGGACACAATTTGTGAATTGATCGCCCCCCATCTAGCTTCAGAGTTTGTTCTGTTAGGTGACCTAAACTGGGATATGCTTAACACCCCGGCAGTCCTACAATCTAAGCTAGATGCCCTCAATCTCACACAAATCATCAAGGAACCCACCAGGTACAACCCTAAATCTGTAAACAAGGGCACCCTCAGACGTTATCCTGACCAACTGGCCCTCCAAATACATCTCCGCTGTCTTCAACCAGGATCTCAGCGATCACTGCCTCGTTGCCTGTGTCCGCTACGGGTCCGCAGTCAAAGGACCACCCCTCATCACTGTCAAACGCTCCCTAAAACACTTCTGCAAGCAGGCCTTTCTAATCGACCTGGCCCGGGTATCCTGGAAGGATATTGACCTCATCCTGTCAGTTGAGGATGCCTGGTCATTCTTTAAAATTAATTTCCTCACCATCTTAGATAAGCACGCTCCGTTCAAAAAATGCAGAACTAAGAACAGATATAGCCCTTGGTTCACTCCAGACCTGATTGCCCTTGACCAGCACAAAAACATCCTGTGGCGGACTGCAATAGCATCGAATAGTCCCCGCGATATGCAACTGTTCAGGGAAGTCAGGAACCAATACACGCAGTCAGTCAGGAAAGCAAAGGCCAGCTTTTTCAAGCAGAAATTTGCATCCTGTAGCTCTAACTCCAAAAAGTTCTGTGACACTGTAAAGTCCATGGAGAACAAGAGCACCTCCTCCCAGCTGCCCACTGCACTGAGGCTAGGTAACACGGTCACCACCGATAAATCCATGATAATCGAAAAATTCAACAAGCATTTCTCAACGGCTGGCCATGCCTTCCTCCTGGCTACTCCAACCTCGGCCAACAGCTCCCACCCCCCCCCCCCCCCCCCCCCCCCGCAGCTACTTGCCCAAGCCTCCCCAGCTTCTCCTTTACCCAAATCCAGATAGCAGATGTTCTGAAAGGGCTGCAAAACCTGGACCCGTACAAATCAGCTGGTCTATTACCAGCCTGTTCAACCTCTCTTTCATGTCGTCTGAGATCCCAGAGGATTAGAAAGCTGCCGCAGTCATCCCCCTCTTCAAAGGGGGAGACACCCTGGACCCAAACTGTTACAGACCTATATCTATCCTGCCCTGCCTATCTAAGGGCTTCGAAAGCCAAGTCAACAAACAGATCACTGACCATCTCGAATCCCACCGTACCTTCTCTGCTGTGCAATCTGGTTTCCGAGCAGATCACGGGTGCACTTCAGCCACGGTCAAGGTACTAAACGATATCATAACCGCCATTGATAAAAGACAGTACTGTGCAGCCGTCTTCATCGACCTGGCCAAGGCTTTCGACTCTGTCGATCATTGTATTCTTATCGGCAGACTCCGTAGCCTCGGTTTTTCTAATGACTGCCTTGCCTGGTTCACCAACTACTTTGCAGACAGAGTTTAGTGTGTCAAATCGGAGGGCATGTTGTCCGGTCCTCTGGCAGTCTCACAGGGTTCAATTCTCAGGCCGACTCTTTTCTCTGTATATATCAATGATGTTGCTCTTGCTGCGGGCGATTCCCTGATCCACCTCTACACAGACGACACCATTCTGTATACTTCCGGCCCTTCCTTGGACACTATCTAACCTCCAAACGAGTTTCAATGCCATACAACACTCCTTCCATGGCCTCCAACTGCTCTTAAACGCTAGTAAAACCAAATGCATGCTTTTCAACCGTTCGCTGCCTGCACCCGCACGCCCGACTAGCATCACCACACTGGATGGTTCCGACCTAGAATATGTGGACATCTATAAGTACCTAGGTATCTGGCTAGACTGTAAACTCTCCTTCCAGACTCATATCAATCTAAAATCAAATCTAGTCGGCTTTCTATTCCGCAACAAAGCCTCCTTCACTCACGCCGCCAAACTTACCCTAGTAAAACTGCCTATCCTACCGATCCTCGACTTCGGCGATGTCATCTACAAAATAGCTTCTAATAATCTACTGCGCAAACTGGATGCAGTTTATCACAGTGCCATCCGTTTTGTTACTAAAGCACCTTATACCACCCACCACTGCGACCTGTATGCTCTAGTCGGCTGGCTCTCGCCACATATTCGTTGCCAGACCCACTGGCTCATCTACAACTCCATGCTAGGTAAAGCTCCGCCTTATCTCAGTTCACTGGTCATGATGGCAACACCCACCCGTAGCACGCGCTCCAGCAGGTGTATCTCACTGATCATCCCTAAAGCCAACACCTCATTTGGCCGCCTTTCCTTCCAGTTCTCTGCTGCCTGTGACTGGAACGAATTGCAAAAATCGCTGAAGTTGTAGACTTATCTCCCTCACCAACTTTAAACATCTGCTATCTGAGCAGCTAACCGATCGCTGCAGCTCTACATAGTCCATCGGTAAATAGCCCACCCAATTTACCTACCTCATCCCCATACTGTTTTTATTTATTTACTTTTCTGCTCTTTTGCACACCAGTATCTCTACCTGCACATGACCATCTGATCATTTATCACTCCAGTGTTAATCTGCAAAATTTTAATTATTCGCCTACCTCCTCATGCCTTTTGCACACAATATATATACTCCTTTTTTTCTACTGTGTTATTGACTCGTTTATTGTTTACTCCATGTGTAACTCTGTTGTTGTCTGTTCACACTGCTATGCTTTATCTTGGCCAGGTCGCAGTTGTAAATGAGAACTTGTTCTCAACTAGCCTACCTGGTTAAATAAAGGTGAAATAAAAAAATAAAAAACATTAGAATATATTTTTGGCATCGTGGGCCAGAATCACATTATAGGATTATACATGTGACTGTTGACAGACATATCTACTGTAAATCACGTACAAATATGCTATTTTTGCACAGAAAAAAACCACATCCATGTCCTCCTTTTGGTAGATATTTTCATTATTAAAACATGCAATGAACTACACAGAGGGAAAGTACACTGTGCATTCAGCGCCACGGACAGAACTCTTGTTAACGGTATGCACAAAAACAAGAGTGAGCTCAACATTACATTTAAACTACTCAAGCAGTGTGAGGAGGGAAGTCTCTGATGGGCATTGACTAGAGCAGTGAAGTCAGGTATAGTTTCTGACGTCGCTATGAGCAGGATTGCTGAGAGGTGAGTCAGTAAGAAATTATCTGTGCCTTAACTTGTTATATTTCATCACTAAACATGTCTGTTCACATACATAGGTTGACCCAAACAGTACAAACATCTTCTGAGCATGACTCCTAATCTTTGGAAAGCTTTGTTCATCGAGAGATGCATAGAACCTCGTCAGTGACATTGTTTTGAATAGTTCTCCAATCACTGCATCAGACTGAAGATCAGTAAGCTCAAATTGTAGGTCAGGATGAGTGTTATCCACATTGAAGGTGAAAGGAGAGGAAACAAACAGCATGTCATTTTCCAACACTTTGAAATCCTCAAAACGACGAGAAAACTCACCATTCAAAGCACGCAGCAGTGATGTACAGTTGACGTCGGAGTCATTAAAACTCATTTTTCAACCACTGCACAAATTTCTTGTTAACAAACTAGAGTTTTGGCAAGTCGGTTAGGACATCTACTTTGTGCATGTCACAAGTAATTTTTCCAACAATTATTTACGGACAGATTATTTCACTTACAATATCACAATTCCAGTGGGTCAGAGGTTTACATACACTGAGTTGACTGTGCCTTTAAATTATAGAAAATTATGTCATGGCTTTAGAAGCTTTTGATAGGCTTCAGCCAAAAAGTGCGCAACATATGTGGGAACTCCTTCAAGACTTCTGGAAAAGCATTCCAGGTGAAGCCAGGAGTGTGCAAAGCTTTCATCAAGGCAAAGTGTGGCTACTTTGAAGAAACTCAAATATAAAATATATTTTGATCTGTTTAACATGGTAACTAGTCTGGCTCTAACTCTAATTGTTTTATTTTTAAGATAAGCCATTGCGGGATAGGCCAGCGGCGGCTTCCCACACGCGCAATTAATTTGCAGTCTGGACGTGGAGGGGTGAACATCTCCTGCTCTGACTGCAGCTGGGAGGGACTGCTGTGGTATTGTGTAGAATGCAAACCCATACATCTCAACACAGCCAGCATGCTTCCTCCAATCAGTCTACATTAGAGGGAGCATCAAGGAGTTTGCTGGCTACAGCACCACTATACCAAGCCCTGTCCCTTCTGCCACAAGTGTTCATCTGCCCAAATATATTTGTGCAGGCATGGATGTGCCTAAGGGCCAAAAGTATATATACAGTGCCTTGCGAAAGTATTCGGCCCCCTTGAACTTTGCGACCTTTTGCCACATTTCAGGCTTCAAACAAAGATATAAAACTGTATTTTTTTGTGAAGAATCAACAACAAGTGGGACACAATCATGAAGTGGAACGACATTTATTGGATATTTCAAACTTTTTTAACAAATCAAAAACTGAAAAATTGGGCATGCAAAATTATTCAGCCCCTTTACTTTCAGTGCAGCAAACTCTCTCCAGAAGTTCAGTGAGGATCTCTGAATGATCCAATGTTGACCTAAATGACTAATGATGATAAATACAATCCACCTGTGTGTAATCAAGTCTCCATATAAATGCACCTGCACTGTGATAGTCTCAGAGGTCCGTCAAAAGCGCAGAGAGCATCATGAAGAACAAGGAACACACCAGGCAGGTCCGAGATACTGTTGTGAAGAAGTTTAAAGCCGGATTTGGATACAAAAAGATTTCCCAAGCTTTAAACATCCCAAGGAGCACTGTGCAAGCGATAATATTGAAATGGAAGGAGTATCAGACCACTGCAAATCTACCAAGACCTGGCCGTCCCTCTAAACTTTCAGCTCATACAAGGAGAAGACTGATCAGAGATGCAGCCAAGAGGCCCATGATCACTCTGGATGAACTGCAGAGATCTACAGCTGAGGTGGGAGACTCTGTCCATAGGACAACAATCAGTCGTATATTGCACAAATCTGGCCTTTATGGAAGAGTGGTAAGAAGAAATCCATTTCTTAAAGATATCCATAAAAAGTGTTGTTTAAAGTTTGCCACAAGCCACACCAAACATGTGGAAGAAGGTGCTCTGGTCAGATGAAACCAAAATTGAACTTTTTGGCAACAATGCAAAACGTTATGTTTGGCGTAAAAGCAACACAGCTGAACACACCATCCCCACTGTCAAACATGGTGGTGGCAGCATCATGGTTTGGGCCTGCTTTTCTTCAGCAGGGACAGGGAAGATGGTTAAAATTGATGGGAAGATGGATGGAGCCAAATACAGGACCATTCTGGAAGAAAACCTGATGGAGTCTGCAAAAGACCTGCGACTGGGACGGAGATTTGTCTTCCAACAAGACAATGATCCAAAACATAAAGCAAAATCTACAATGGAATGGTTCAAAAATAAACATATCCAGGTGTTAGAATGGCCAAGTCAAAGTCCAGACCTGAATCCAATCGAGAATCTGTGGAAAGAACTGAAAACTGCTGTTCACAAATGCTCTCCATCCAACCTCACTGAGCTCGAGCTGTTTTGCAAGGAGGAATGGGAAAAGATGTTAGTCTCTCGATGTGCAAAACTGATAGAGACATACCCCAAGCGACTTACAGCTGTAATCGCAGCAAAAGGTGGCACTACAAAGTATTAACTTAAGGGGGCTGAATAATTTTGCACGCCCAATTTTTCAGTTTTTGATTTGTTAAAAAAGTTTGAAATATCCAATAAATGTTGTTCCACTTCATGATTGTGTCCCACTTGTTGTTGATGCTTCACAAAAAATACAGTTTTATATCTTTATGTTTGAAGCCTGAAATGTGGCAAAAGGTCGCAAATTTCAAGGGGGCCGAATACTTTCGCAAGGCACTGTATATACACACACACAGAGACATAGGCTATGGTTGTTCTCATACAAACAAACAGACCCTCACAGACTCACAATGACTAGCTAACGTGTACTTTACCCATTTCATTACTTCTTTATATATTGCAAATAAAATGTAAAAACAATCACAACTAATATTTTATATTAATTTCAAACAACGGCATTAGCATGAGAGCAACTTACCAGTCCAAAACAATGTCCTCTCCGTTCAAAAAATATGCCTCAGTTTCAGTCTTCAAAATGGAGTCTTCAAAAAAGCAGATCTGTCTTTCACGATGAATTTCCTCTAAAATTGTTTCTACATTCGTATATCTAGTCTTAGAATTAGCTTTCCTTGACTTATTCGCCATGATGTTGGATAAATAAACAGCTGAAAATGCAAGTCACCGAAATACTGTGTGCGTAATAAGCTTTGCTCCTTCGCGGTAGAATTGGCAATGGCGAAAGAACGGTCCTTACGCCAGCGTTCAATGGAAAGGTTTGTCTTACAACAAAGAATCATGGGATTTTGCTGTTTACCTATGCTCATTGGCTATCTACCCAGCTAGATTTCAAGACGATCAGTGGTCATTGGGTTAAAAGACAGTCAATCAACGAGACAGTGGTCATATAATTGGTGCACAATGGGCTCGTCACTTGTTGTCTTCAAATCGGTTTTTCCGGGTCAATACGTCCCGCAAAATGACCCATCACGTTTGGTTGTGTTACAAACAAACAGTTGATTGCAAGGAAACCAAACATGACTGGATAAAGTCAGGGAAAGTCTGTCTATTTTACGTTGGATGTTACGTCGAAAATTACGTAGACTCGAAATTCAACGAGATAAGCGTTCACAAAATGTTTTGTGTTAGGCTATAAAAAATGGATTTAACCGAACAAAAGACCATTCATTGTGTAACAATGAGCCTTGGGATTGCAACCAGAGCAAGATCTTCAAAGGTAAACGATTTATTTCAATGCAATCTGTGATTTCGTTACGCAAGTGCTGGCTGAATAAGTAGTTTGATATGGGGGTCTGTGCTCAGATAATCGCAGCGTATTCTTTCGCAATAAATCATTTTTTAAATCTGACAACGCAGTTGGATTAGCAAGATTCTAGGCTTTCAAACCATGTGAGACACTCGTATTTTCATGAATGTTTAATATGACTATTTATGTAGCGATCACCTATGTTGTCAAATTCAATCCCGCTAACGGGTTCGGTGTGCAGAGAGGTTAAATCAAATCAAATGTATTTATATAGCCCTTCGTAAATCAGCTGATATCTCAAACTGCTGTACAGAAACCCAGCCTAAAACCCCAAACAGCAAGCAATGCAGGCGTAGAAGCACGGTGGCTAGGAAAAACTCCCTAGAAAGGCCAAAACCTAGGAAGAAACCTAGAGAGGAACCAGGCTATGTGGGGTGGCTAGTCCTCTTCTGGCTGTGCCGGGTGGAGATTATAACAGAACATGGCCAAGATGTTCAAATGTTCATAAATGACAAGCATGGTCAAAAAATAATAATCACAGTAGTTGTCGAGGGTGCAGCAAGTCAGCACCTCAGGAGTAAATGTCAGTTGGCTTTTCATAGCCGTTCATTAAGAGTATCTCTACCACTCCTGCTGTCTCTAGAGAGTTGAAAACAGCAGGTCTGGGACAGGTAGTACATCCAGTGAACAGGTCAGGATTCCATAGCCGCAGGCAGAACAGTTGAAACTGGAGCAGCAGCACGGCCAGGTGGACTGGGGACAGCAAGGAGTCATCATGCCAGGTAGTCCTGAGGCATGGCCCTTGGGCTCAGGTCCTCCCGAGAGAGAGAATTAGAGAGAGCATACTTAAAATCACACAGGACACCGGATAAGACAGGAGAAGTACTCCAGATATAGCAAACTGACCCTAGCCCCCCCGACACAAACTACTACAGCATAAATACTGGAGGCTGAGACGGGAGGGGTCAGGAGACACTGTGGCCCCATCCGATGATGCCCCCGGAAAGGGCCAACCAGGAAGGATATAACCCCACCCACTTTGCCAAAGCACAGCCCCCACACCACTAGAGGGATATCTTCAACCACCACTTACCATCCTGAGACAAGACCGAGTATAGCCCACAAAGATCTCCGCCACGGCGTAACCCAAGGGGGGGGGGGGGGGCGCCAACCCAGACAGGAAGATCACGTCAGTGACTCAACCCACTCAAGTGACGCACCCCTCCTAGGGATGGCATGAAAGAGCACCAGTAAGCCAGTGACTCAGCCCCCATAATAGGGTTAGAGGCAGAGAATCCCAGTGGAGAGAGGGGAACCGGCCAGGCAAAGACAGCAAGGGCGGTTCGTTGCTCCAGAGCCTTTCCGTTCACCTTCACACTCCTGGGCCAGACTAGACTCAATCATAGGACCCACTTACTGAGGCTTCAGTAAAGACTTAAAGGTTGAGACCGAGTCTGCGTCTCTCACGTGGGTAGGCAGACCATTCCATAAAAATGTTGCTCTATAGGAGAAAGCCCTGCCTCCAGCTGTTTGCTTAGAAATTATAGGGACAATTAGGAGGCCTGCGTCTTGTGACCGTAGCGTACGTGTAGGTATGTACGGCAGGACCGAATCAAAAAGATAGGTAGGAGCAAGCCCATGTAATACTTTGTAGGTTAGCGGTAAAACCTTGAAATCAGCCCTTGCCTTAACAGGAAGCCAGTGTAGAGGCGCTAGCACTGGAGTAATATGATAAAAATGTTTGGTTCTAGTCAGGATTCTAGCAGCCGTATTTAGCACTAACTGAAGTTTATTTAGTGCTTTATCTGGGTAGCCGGAAAGTAGAGCATTGCAGTAGTCTAACCCAGAACAAAAGCATGGATACATTTTTTTTTGATCTCTTTGTTTCTTGGGACCTAGAATAAGCATCTCTGTTTTGTCCGAGTTTAAAAGTAGAACGTTTGCAGCAATCCACTTCCTTATGTCTGAAACACAGGCTTCTAGCGAGGGCAGTTTTGGGGCTTCGCCATGTTTCATTGAAATGTACAGCTGTGTGTCATCCGCATAGCAGTGAAAGTTAACATTATGTTTTTGCTTGACATCCCCAATATATAACGAAATCAATAGTGGTCCTAAAACGGAATCTTGAGGAACACTGAAATTTACAGTTGATTTGTCAGAGGACAAACCATTCACAGAGACAAAATGATATCAGGCCAGAACTTGTCCGTGTAGACCAATTTGGGTTTCCAATCTCTCCAAAATAATGTGGTGATCGATGGTATCAAAAGCAGCAATAAGGTCTAGGAGCACGAGGACAGATGCAGAGCCTCGGTCTGATGCCATTAAAAGGTCATTTACCACCTTCACAAGTGCAGTCTCAGTGCTATGATGGAGTCTAAAACCAGACTGAAGCATTTCGTATACATTGTTTGTCTTCAGGAAGGCAGTGAGTTGCTGCGCAACAGCCCTTTCTAAATTTTTTGAGAGGAATGGAAGATTCGATATAGGCCGATAGTTTTATATATATATTCTGGGTCAAGGTTTGTCTTTTTCAAGAGAGGCTTTATTACTGCCACTTGTAGTGAGTTTGGTACACATCCGGTGGATAGAGAGCCGTTTATTACGTTCAACATAGGAGGGCCAAGCACAGGAAGCAGCTCTTTCAGTAGTTTAGTTGGAATATAGGGTCCAGTATGCAGCTTGAAGGTTTAGAGGCCATTATTATTTTCATCATTATGTCAAGAGATATAGTACTAAAACATTTGAGTGTCTCTCTTGATCCTAGGTCCTGGCAGAGTTGTGCAGACTCAGGACAACTGAGCTTTGAAGGAATACGCAGATGTAGAGTCCGTAATTTGCTTTCTAATGATCATGATATTTTCCTCAAAGAAGTTCATGAATTTATTACTGCTGAAGTGAAAGTCATCCTCTCTTGGGTAATGCTGCTTTTTAGTTAGCTTTGCGTCAGTATCAAAAATATATTTCGGATTGTTCTTTATTTTCCTCAATTAAGTTGGACAAATAGGATGATCGAGCAGCAGTGAGGGCTCTTCGATACTGCACGGTACTGTCTTTCCAAGCTAGTCGGAAGACTTCCAGTTTGGTGTGGCGCCATTTCCGTTCCAATTTTCTGGAAGCTTGCTTCAGAGCTCGGGTATTTTCTGTATAACATGGAGCTAGTTTCTTATGACAAATGTTTTTAGTTTTTAGGGGTGCAACTGCATCTAGGATATTGCGCAAGGTTAAATTGAGTTCCTCAGTTAGGTGGTTAACTGATTTTTGTCCTCTTACATCCTTGGGTAGGCAGAGGGAGTCTGGAAGGGCATCAAGGAATCTTTGTGATGTCTGGGAACTTATAGCACGACTTTTGATGCTCCTTGGTTGGGGTCTGAGCAGATTATTTGTTGCAATTGCAAACGTAATAAAATGGTGGTCCGATAGTCCAGGATTATGAGGAAAAACATTAAGATCCACAACATTTATTCCATGGGACAAAACTAGGTCCAGAGTATGACTGTGACAGTGAGTAGGTCCAGAGACATGTTGGACAAAACCCACTGAGTCGATGATGGCTTCGAAAGCCTTTTGGAGTGAGTCTGTGGACTTTTCCATGTGAATATTAAAGTCACCAAAAATTAGAATATTATCTGCTATGACTACAAGGTCTGCTAGGAATTCAGTGAACTCAATGAGGAACGCTGTATATGGCCCAGGAGGCCTGTAAACAGTAGCTATAAAAAGTGATTGAGTAGGCTGCATAGATTTCATGACTAGAAGCTCAAAAGACGAAAACGTATTTTTTTGTTTTTTGTAAATTGAAATTTGCTATCGGAAATATTTACAACACCTCCGCCTTTGCAGGATGCACGGGGGATATGGTCACTAGTGTAACCAGTGAAAACCAAAGCAAATTAAGAAAACGAAACAAAAAAATGTAATCTCAAATAAAAAACGAAGTAGCTCCGCCCGAGTGTCTCTTTTGGGTCACTTTTGCCGGTTTCAAGCCCGGATAAAGGAGGATTAGAATTGTGACAAAAAAAAACAAGAATCGACAGAAGTTCATTTGTAGTTCTAAACATATTTAGGATGTTTTTACTCACTTTTTGTCTCTCCCACGACGTTATTCCGCTCTCCTAAAGCGTCCATCACAATGACATGCACATTACCAATTATGCAAATTAGGTGATGACGCCATTTAGCGACCTCTAGCGACTTTTAGGACAGCCAATAGCTACTTTCCTTACTGAGGAGTTGGCAACACTGCGAATGTTGCGCCTCTTGTCGAGATCAGAGGTGTCTTCATAGTACTTCGCCTGGTTGGAAAGAAAATCTCAGAGGGATGCCATTGAAGTGCAAGCTACATACAAACAGAAAGCTACAATAACAGTTAGCTAGCTAGCTAGCAGGCTGAGTACATTAGCTAGCTATATAAGTACAGTAGCTAGCAACGTCAAATCTAAAAACAGCTGAAATGATTTATTCCTATTGAACAATATTTTCTTATATAAAGACAAATAAATGGTAAAGAAAGTGTTCCCTTTCCAGTCCTCTGAAGCAGCAGGTAGTCAGCAGGTTGTCAGTCAAAAACACCATCTTGAAGAGCAATTCTGAGGTAATCATTTAGTGAATACTGAGCGAGCGCTTCTGATGCGAAATAGAACTAGAACTGCCCGCGTCCTGTGTCCTACGCGACCGCTACGAGGTATAATAGAGCTAAGCAACCAGTATAACAAGGGACGCTTTGGTTCATTACGTAGGCCAGTCAGAATTTAGCAAATTCTAGTAAAATAGCCCTAGCAACCGAAGCTAGAACTTATCGAATCCAATTGTGACGCAGGTGGACACTTTTTGGCATTACAAGTCCCATAAAATTATATTTTGTATTTTCCAGACTTTATTTTCCTGGCTGTTGTTTTTGTTTCACAGTTTATTTCAATATTACAGTTATTCGTAGAGGAACAACAAACATTGATGTTTTGAGAACATGTCAATGCTTAAAATCACATCAGAAGACACATTTTGATGTCTGGAAAAAACAAACAAATCAAATGTTTTTGTGTAATTCCCCTTTAATTGCGAAATTTTACAGAGAAATGTGTTTGTCTAGACATGTATGTCAGGCCTTCTGCTGCTTCATATGTTATGGCAGAGTTGGCAAAACAATGACCCCCCAATTGATCCAAATAATCATGATATCTTTGTCAGATAAGCCTACTTCACAGTTAACATTTAATTAAGAACGTTTTTGGGCAATGTCTACCCACAAGGCCATTACTATTACTAGCATCTCTAATAGGCTACATATTGAGTGATCCACAAATGCGCTCAACAAACAGACAGAGGCAATTTTGCTGGACATGATTTGGCAGATTGCTATTGTGCTAGGTTTGGCTTTTCAAGCCGATAGTGGCTTACAAGGGCTGGGATAATATCAATGTGGCTTTGATTGGTTAGTAGCTGGGAGATTTTTGTTTGAGTTTGTGAAGGATTATATTAGTATATATATATACTGTTAATCTTCCGGCGCCGACAGAGATGGCCGCCTCGCTTCGCGTTTCAAGCATTTCGCTACACTCGCACTAACATCTGCTAACCATGTGTATGTGACAAATAAAATTTGATTTGATTTATTTAAAAAGTGCATGTTCTTTCAGAATTGCATGGCGAGGTCATAGGTGGGCTGGTAGCTACTTGTAGCTCACGATCTACCTGTTGGAGACTATGGCTCCGGACCATACACAATAACAAGAGGACACAAGCTGCTTTCCATTTGGGATATCTATAAAACAGAAAATACACTTTTATTTCAGGTGTGACTTTATAAACAAGCATGACTTACAGCATCTTTTTCAAGTAATTAGAGCTGATTTAAAAGAATTTAACAAGAACACTGTGTTCTAGTGTTGCTTTATGGCACAATGAGTCCTTAACTTCAACTCACCAGCAACAGAAGAATGGTTTACAATACCCAGAACAGAATGCTACAAAAGTTTATTAACCAAGACGCCCTGAGAGATCTCAAAGTAAAGCAAGGCAGGTTCTGCTGTATTATGTTGAGGACGTTTCAACTAAAAGATATATAAAGCATTAAAAAGGCAGTATGAAATATAGTGTCCCTCCCTCACCCATAATCTTTACATTTCTACTTATATATAAATGTCATTAAAATATTTATTTTCTACAAAAATGTACATTCTTGTGTCTGATATTTATGGTTAAACCCATAAATCTGTTTTAACAAATGGTCCAACTGACAACATGACTTCCTTCAGGGACCAATAGCAGGTGAGGATATCTCCGACTCGGACTAATATTAAAAGACGCTACAGAGGATTTTTTGTAGAATTTTTGCATTGTAAATTCAGACTGTGTTATTTAGTGGAATTGTTTTGTTTGTCATTCCCTGGTTGCTACACTGGTCGCTCAATTTCAGTTTATGTGAGAAAACAAGCACTGAATAGTGTAGGGAATCATTGTACAATTTAAATTGCAGAGCGATTCCCACTTGATAACACAGTTACAAAGTCAAACTATTACATTTTGAGGCGAATATCACAGTCAATCACAACACTGGCCGGTAAGCAATACTGTGAAACACACCATCATTCCACTATTTCTGTAGATATATTATGGACATTTTCTGAAATTACAACACAAAATTTAAATTAAAAAAATCCTGTGTATAGCACCTTTAATATCAAACTGAAACCTAGATAGAAAGCCCTTTAATATGTCCCCTTTACTCTTGAAACTAGAACGAGCTGTCATCTGAAATAACTTCTAGAATCACAGAGCAGTCATCTGAAATAACTTCTAGAATCACAGAGCAGTCATCTGAAATAACTTCTAGAATAACTGACCAGTCATCTGAAATAACTTCTAGAATCACTGACCAGTCATCTAAAATAACTTCTGGAAATAAATTAAAATAATCTTTCTCGACAGTTCTGTATTGATGAAAACTGGACAAAGCCTCTGTGCTTGACACCACCAGTAGGGGCGATCTCTTTAACAGCATGACCTTCATTAATCCCCACATCAAACACCACAGTCACAGGGAATTTGAGTTTCAAAAGCACAGCCTGATTATCTCCACTGGTTGGAGGTTGATGGTCTGTGTGCCTGTCCGTCTGACAGGCATTAGATAAAACGTTTAGCTGTTTACGACAATGGCCATCTTACATTGGGGAAAGTAACCTGCTAACACTAGTAACACATTTCACCCTTTACCATGAGAGGCTAGTGACCGTCATGGCAACAGGCCAAAGGTCTACCTTAAACTGCAGATCATCCAGCATCATGGACACATTATTGAACTAACAGGAATTGAAATAGACAACAGACATTCTGCAGCTGTAAACAGGTTTAGCATCTAATATCGTCACTGTTAAATTTATATACACATCCTCCTTATTAACAGGATATTCATGATAATAAAAACAGAACGTCATAGAAGAAAACATTGTACATCTTTGGGATCCAGAAGCAGGATGAAACATTACTCAGTAAAAAGTCTTAGTATGTCCTAGTGTAGGTTAGTCAGACTGTGCTATTCAATGTAAACACTATGGAGAGAGTCTGTTGCTTTGGGATCCAACCAATCACAGCCTTCTGTGTTTGGCTTGCCCAGCTCTGATTGGCTGGGGAGGGGATGAGGTAATGTGGTGTCAGCGATGCACAACGCATGTTTTCACTGATCCACACCATGTGTTTCCATGTTTCCACACTGTCTGTATGTTAGAGGCATGTTACCACAGATAACATAACCGGAGTGAGAGAGCTCAGAGATAAAGAGGGCTTAGTGCAGGCTGGGGGCTAGAGGGGGCTGTGTGCCCCTGAAGAGACTGTTTGAGGTTGAGTATTGGGTCACCTGTAAGAGACGCTGTGGGACATTCTGTGGTAGGATGAGCTGTTTCTCACCTGGGGTCTGTGAGGCCGGGCTAATCTGGGACCTGCTACAGCTTGCCCCGTTTCAGCTCTACAGCTTGCCCCGTTTCAGCTCTACAGCTTGCCCCGTTTCAGCTCTACAGTTTGCCCTGTTCTTTTCTGTGTTTCAGTCCATTTGCCCTGTTTCAGTCTGTTACAATTCTACAGTTTCAGCCCTACAGTTAGCCCTGTTTGTCTGTGTTTCAGCTCTCCAGTTTCACTTCTACAGTTTGCCCTGTTTCAGTATATGTGTTTCACCTCTACAGTTTGCCCTGTTCCATTCTGTGTTTCAGCTCTACAATTTGCCCTGTTTCAGCCGCTCTATGTGGTGACACAGCTTCAAGGCGGGCCCCAGCTTCAGACCCATGTACTTCATCACCATGTCACTCCTCAGCAGCATCAGGGCCTTGCCGTCAATCTCCTGAGGATGGACAGACACGCAGGCAGAAAGACAGGAGAGAGAGACAGGTAGAGAGAGAGAGAAATAAGCCAGGATTAGCATCATTCAGAAGAAACCATGCACACTGGCATATAACCATCAAAACAGTAGTTTTCCCTCTACTCTAGTGGTTATAACTATGGTCAGTAATAATCGTTTACTAGTGGTTATAACTCTATGGCCAGTAATAACAGTAGTTTGCCCTCTACTCTAGTGGTTATAACTATGGTCAGTTGTAACAGTAATTTGCCCTCTAGTGGTTATAACTATGGTCAGTTGTAACAGTAATTTGCCCTCTACTCTAGTGGATATAACTATGGTCAGTAATAACAGTAATTTTCTAGTGGTTATAACTCTATGGTCAGTAATAACAGTAAGAATGGTAGTTTTCCCTCTAACTCTATGGTCAGTAGTCACTCACGTGTTTCCTGAACAGCTCAGCGTGCGGGGCCAAGGCTGAGGGGTCGGCGTCGCTCACAAACTGCATGACCTCATCGATGGACCAGGTAGAGGGGTTCCTGCCCAACCCCGTCCCCCTGGGGGTCTGTGTGTCAGGGCCCGTGGGCTCGGGGCCCGTGGTGGAGCTGGCGGCTGGAGAACAGAGCAGTAAGACACGGTGAACTAGTCTACAGCTCATAGTAGCTGCAGAGATAAACAGCAGGGGGGGAAAATGGGTCTTCCTTGTGGTAATCCGCAGATATTAGTTTTGGGTTTAGACCGTGACCCGTTCACATCCACCATTTGATTATGGCCCATAAGATAGTTTCTGAGCCATTTAATGTCGGAGTTGTTTAAATCCAGGGCTCGGAATTTGAACATTAAGATGGTACGATCTACTGTTGCCACTACGCTACTTCTAAAGAGATTGCAATGATCAAATATTCCAGGGATGTGTGTCTTCAAACAAAAGTTATCCCCATAGCAGCAACCAGACTGACATGGAGAGCATAGCAGGTTATTGGATACAGCAACACACCATGAGGACAGAGGCTCTGACAGGGCCTACCTTCCACTCCTCTGTTGGTGTGTGTACAGGGGAGGTCCGCAGGGTTGGAGGCAAGGCGGTGCAGTGGCGTGCTGTGGGCGCGTTCGGGGCCATGGCATGGGTAATAGGGGCTGCTGGCCTGGGAGTGGTAGTCAGAGGTGCTGCGCAGCATCATGGAGTTAGAGTCCATGAAGCACTGCTCCTTCAGAAGGCTGTTCTCCTCATGGGGCAGAGTATCTGCTAGAGACATCGTCCTCTGCCTTATTAGGCCCTTACTCTAACCTCTATCTGTCCAATCCCAAGATACAGTGCATCCCCTTGACTTTTTACACATTTTGCTACGCAACAGCCTTATTCTAAAATATTATTTTTATTCCCTCAGCAATCTACACACAATACCCCATCATGACAAAGTAAAAACAGGCAGATTTTTTTTGCAAACATAATAAAATAAAGATATTATTTTGAAAAAAAACTATATTATTATTATATCAAGACTTGTTGGGTATGCTGCCACAAGATTGGCACACCTGTATTTGAGGAGTTTCTCCCATTCTCCTACTGCAGATCCTCTCAAGCTCTGTCAGGTTGGATGGGTAGTGTCGCTACACAGCTATTTTCAGGTCTATCAAGAGATGTTTGATCTGGTTCACGTCCGGACTCTGGCTGGGCCACTCAAGGACATTCAGAGACTTGTCCTGAAGCCACTCCTGCGTTGTCTTGGCTGTGTGCTTAGGGTCGTTGTCCTGTTGGAAGGTGAACCTTCGCTCCAGTCTGAGGTCCTGGGCGCTCTGGAGCAGGTTTTCAAGGATCTCACTGTACTTTGAGCCATTCATCTTTGCCTCGAACCAGACTAGTCCTCCAGTCCCTGCCGCTGAAAAACATCCCCATGCTTCACCGTAGGGGATGGTGCCAAGCTTCCTCCAGATGTGAGACTTGGTATTCAGGCCAAAGAGTGTAATCTTGGTCACATCAGACCAGAGAAACGGTTTCTCATGGTCTGAGTCCTTTAGGTGCCTTTTGGCAAATTCAAAGCGGGCTCACGTGTGCCTTTTACTGAGGACCCTCTGGCTACTCTACCATAAAGGCCTGATTGATGAAGTGCTGCAGGGATGGCTGTCCTTCTGGAAGGTTCTCCCATCTCCACAGAGGAACACTGGAGCTCTGTCAGAGTGACCATCGGGTTCTTGGTCACCTCCCTGACCAAGGCCCTTCTCCCCCAATTGCCAAGTTTGGCCGGGTGGTCAGCTCTAGGAAGAGTCTTGGTGGTTCCAAACTTCTTATATTTAAGAATGATGGAGGCCCCTGTGGTCTTTTGGATCTTCAATGCTGCAGAAAAGTTTTGGTACCCTTCCCCAGATCTGTGCCTCTACACATCCTGTCTCGGAGCTCTACTGCTCTGACATGCACTGTCTACCGTGGGATCTTATATAGACAGGGTCTGAATACTTATGTAAATAAGGTATTTCTGTTTTGTATTTTTTATTTCATTTTTTTTTTCTCGCTTTGTCATTATGTGGTATTAGGTGGAGATTGATGAGGAAAAAAACAATTTAATGCATTTTAGAATTGGTCACTGATCATCAAAAGGTCTTAGAGGTTGGAGAAACAAGCTACATATGATTTGTGTTGATGTACTGGATGTGTGTAATGTGAGCCAGTAGACGGTGGTGCTAGGTGCTGATTGTCTGATGTTACCTTCTGAAAGGTGTGCCTCGGTGCGCAGTAGTTTAGGGGAAAGGGGGGCTGCGTAGGGGGATGCGTCTCTAGATAGACGTTTCATCCCCTGGCTCAGTGATGGGGCCTCCAACGCCTCCTCCTTCACTGGAACACAGACAAACGCATAGGGAAGAGATGGTGCTACAGCTACAGGCACGCTGCCAGTACAGACACGCTGCCAGTACAGACACGCTGCCAGTACAGACACGCTGCCAGTACAGACACGCTGCCAGTACAGACACGCTGCCAGTACAGACACACAGGGAAGAAATGGTGTCACAGCTACAGACACACTGCCGGTACAGACAGACTGCCGGTACAGACAGACTGCCGGTAGACACACTGCCAGTACAGAACCACTGCCAGTACAGACACACTGGGAAGAGATGGTGTTACAGCTACAGACACACTGCCAGTGCAGACACACTGCCAGTGCAGACACACTGCCAGTGCAGACACACTGCTAGTAAATTCAATCTAATTTTATTTGTCACATACACCTGGTTAGCAGATGTTAATGCGAGTGTAGCGAAATGCTTGTGCTTCTAGTTCCGACAATGCAGTAATAACCAACGAGTAATCTAACCTAACAATTCCACAACTACTACCTTATACACACAAGTGTAAAGGGATAAAGTATAAGTACATAACGATATATGAATGAGTGATGGTACAGAACGGCATAGGCAAGATGCAGGGGATGGTATAGACTACAGTATATACATATGAGATGAGTAATGTAGGGTAGTACAGACACAGCTAGTACAGACACAGTGTAGAAATGTTGTGAAACACAGCTACTGACAGAGCTACACATATACACAGTGCCCTGTCCAAGACAACATTTATCATTGAATGTACATGTACTTCCTTGAGAACAATGTCAGGGTCCTGCAAGACACTATGAAAGCCATGGCCAAATTCTAATAGGCACTTTGTTACCTGTCCTGGTCCTGTCTAGGTTTAGTTACAGTGTTACCAAAGTTACCTGCCTTGGCGGTGGGGCGGGGGCGGTGCCTTGGCGGTTCGGCGGGGGCAGTTACTACCGGCCTTGGCGGGGGCAGTTACTACCGGCCTTGGCGGGGGCAGTTACTACCGGCCTTCGCGGGGGCAGTTACTACCGGCCTTGGCGGGGCAGTTACCGGCCTTGGCGGGGGCAGTTACCGGCCTTGGCGGTGCTGTGGGGGAAGTTACCTGCCTTGGCGGTGCTGTGGGGGGCAGTTACCTGCCTTGGCGGTGCTGTGGGGGCAGTTACCTGCCTTGGCGGTGCTGTGGGGGCAGTTACCTGCCTTGGCGGTTCTGTAGGTATAGTTACCATATTTACTGTAGGTGTATATGTTGCTGAAGGGCTGGGAGCTGAAGAGGAAATGACTCTGCAGCGTGCGGCACAGCATCTCCAGGAAGCGGAGCACAAAGGAGGCGCTTGAGGCTGAGGGCAGCTTCACCAGACGAACTCCACCATCCATCCTCACTAGGGGCAGGGGGCAGAGGTCAACATGTGGTCAAACACAGAGGTCAACACAGAGTCATTATCAGTTGACTTGTGATATGACAGGTCTGTGGCGTGTCAGTGCAGGTCTGTGGCGTGTCAGTGCAGGTCTGTGGCGTGTCAGTGCAGGTCTGTGGCGTGTCAGTGCAGGTCTGTGGCGTGTCAGTGCAGGTCTGTGGCGTGTCAGTGCAGGTCTGTGGCGTGTCAGTGCAGGTCTGTGGCGTGTCAGTGCAGGTCTGTGGCGTGTCAGTGCAGGTCCGTGGCAGTAGCCATCTCCTCACCACTGACAACCTCTCCTCCCCCAGCGTGTGCCTGTAGAGTTCTGAGCAGCACCTTTGGTTGGTAACAACAGTCTAGACAAGTCTGAACTGCCTGTTGTAGCACCGCGTTAACAGGACCTGGCCCAAAGTGGTCCGGAAGACGCTGCATCTGCTTCCTGTCCAGGTGAGGCCCACAGGTTCCATGCTTGTTCACATACACACACACTGATAACACACACACACACACACACACACACACACACACACACACACACACACACACACACACACACACACACACACACACACACACACACAAAGAGAAACAATTAAAATGGAGGCACACACTGATATAACACACAAAGAGAAACATCAGGGCTTGACATTTTACTTGATCAAATTACAACACTGCCCCATTTAGGCTCTCCTGGAAGATGGCTGGCCACAAGTGCTGAGCAATTAATCAAAATTCTGTCGGTTCAATTACTTGAATTACATTTAATTGAGTCCAACGCGCCTTTCTCAAGAGACAAATCAAATAATTCACAAGAGAAAACAAGTGGGACGCTGGGCTGAAAGGAGATTTCATTAAACAAAAATTCAACCTTGTTTCTTTGGACACTGTGTTAACTAACCTCCGGACGAGCTTCAATGCTATACAACTCTCCTTCCGTGGCCTCCAACTGCTCTTAAATGCAAGTAAAACTAAATGCATGCTCTTCAACCAATCAATGCCCGCCCATCCAGCATCACTACTCTGGACGGTTGTGACTTAGAATATGTAGACAACTACAAATACCTAGGTGTCTGGTTAGACTGTAAACTCTCCTTCCAGACTCACATTAAGCATCTCCAATCCAAAATTAAATCTAGAACCGGCTTCCTATTTCGCAACAAAGCGTCCCCGTCACAATGCTGCCAAGCATACCCTTGTAAAACTGACTATCCTACCGATCCTCGACTTCGGCAATGTAATTTACAAAATGGCCTCCAACACTCTACTCAACAAATTGGATGCAGTCTATCACAGTGCCATCCGTTTTGTCACCAAAGCCCCATATACTACCCACCACTGCGACCTGTACGCCTTCGTTGGCTGGCCCTCGCTTCATACTCGTCGCCAAACCCACTGGCTCCAGGTCATCTACAAGTCTCTGCTAGGTAAAGCCCCGCCTTAGCTCACTGGTCACCATAGCAGCACCCACTCGTAAAACGCGCTCCAGCGGGTATATTTCACTGGTCATCCCCAAAGCAAATTCCTCCTTTGGCCGCCTTTCCTTTCAGTTCTCTGCTGCCAATGACTGGAACGAATTGCAAAAATCACTGAAGCTGGAGACTCATATCTCCCTCACTAGCTTTAAGCACCAGCTGTCAGAGCAGCTCACAGATCACTGCACCTGTACATAGGCCATCTGTAAATAGCCCATCCAACTACCTCATCCCCATACTGCATTTATTTATTTATCTTGCTCCTTTGCACCCCAGTATCTCTACTTGCACATTCATCTTCTGCACATCTACAATGTCAGTGTTTATTTGCTATATTGTAATTACTTCACCACCATGGCCTATTAATTGCCTTAACTCCCTTATCTTACCCCACTTGCACTCACTGTATATAGACTATGTTTTGTTTATTCCATGTGTAACTCTGTGTTGTTGTATGTGTCAAACTGCTATGCTCCATCTTGGCCAGGTCACAGTTGCAAATGAGAACTTGTTCTCAACTAGTCTACCTGGTTAAATAAAGGTGAAATAGAAATGAAATAAAAAGTTCAGCACATAAACATTGTAATTAACTACAATGACCATAATCCATTGTCCAGTTTTTTTCTGGCTCAGAGAGGAAGAAGCAGAGCAAGAGGTTTCACACTCGTCAAAACTCGTCTGTCCAAAAGAAGCACAATGCGTTTCAATGGGTTTATTTCGGACCTAAGCTTGTCACCTGACTTCCCGCCTACGACACACACACAGACCGCATGAAAGAGGAAGGTAACACAAAGATGACAAGGACAGAGACATTTTATTTCTTCATATTATAAGCTCAACAATGAGGCTACCTGTAAATGTTCCAAAATGCAATTAGCGGGAAAAAACACTTTTCACCAAATTTCCACGATTTCTCTATGTACATATACAAAAGAAAGTGTAATGTGGTATCAACACAGCGGCTGCTCCCTGATTCCCTGTACCATCTCCTGTTATTGAGCAACGCACTTAACCCCCCCTAAAGTAGAATACCTGTTAGACAACCCTCAGCCTGGAGAAATACCGGGTGGTCAACCGTCAGCCTGGAGAAATACTGGGTGGTCAACCCTCAGCCTGGAAAGATACTGGGTGGTCAACCCTCAGCCTGGAGAAATACTGGGCGGTCAACCCTTAGCCTGGAGAAATAATGGGTGGTCACCCTCAGCCTAGAGAAATAATGGGGGGTCAACCCTCAGCCTGGAGAAATACTGGGCGGTCAACCCTCAGCCTGGAGAAATACTGGGTGGTCAACCCTCAGCCTGGAGAAATACTTGGTCAACCCTCAGCCTGGAGAAATACTGGGTGGTCAACCCTCAGCCTGGAGAAATACTGGGTGGTCAACCCTCAGTCTTGAGAAATACTGGGTGTGCAGGCTTTTGATCTCAGCCTGGAGAAATACTGGGCGGTCAACCCTCAGCCTGGAGAAATACTGGGTGGTCAACCCTCAGCCTGGAGAAATACTTGGTCAACCCTCAGCCTGGAGAAATACTGGATGGTCAACCCTCAGCCTAGAGAAATAATGGGGGGTCAACCCTCAGCCTGGAGAAATACTGGGCGGTCAACCCTCAGCCTGGAGAAATACTTGGTCGGTCAACCCTCAGCCTGGAGAAATACTTGGTCAACCCTCAGCCTGGAGAAATACTGGGTGGTCAACCCTCAGCCTGGAGAAATACTGGGTGGTCAACCCTCAGTCTTGAGAAATACTGGGTGTGCAGGCTTTTGATCTAGCCCTCCTCAAACACATCAAAGCCAGTCAGGTTGAGCTGCCTGGTATCGCAGCTGCTCGGCATCCGATCATAAGGCGCTACAGAGGTTAATGCGTACGACCCAGTACAACACTGGGGGCAAGCTTCCTGACATCCAGGACCTATATACTAAGCGGTGTCAGGGGATGGCACAAAAAAAATGTCAAAGACTCTAGCCACCCTAGTCATAGATGGTACTGGAGCGCTAAGTCGAGGTCCAAAAGGCTCCTTAACAGCTTCTACCCCCCCCCCCCCCCCTGTTTTTACACTGCTGTTACTATCCGTTTATTATCTATACATAGTCACCTTACAAATTACGTTGACTAACTAACTACCCCTGACATTATTATTATTTTTTTAAACCTTTATTTAACTTTGCAAGTACGTTAAGAACAAATTATTATTTACAATGACGGCCTGGACGACGCTGGGCCAATTGTGCGCCGCCCTATGGGACATTGACTCGGTACCCCCCCCCCCCCCCCCCCCCCCCCCCCCCCGTCTACAGCCGCCGCATTGACTCGGTACCCCCTCCCCCCCCGTCTACAGCTTCCGCATTGACTCGGTACCCCCCCCACCCTACGCATTGACTCGGTACCCCCCTACAGCCTCCGCATTGAATCGGTACCCCCCCCCTACAGCCTCCGCATTGCCTCGGTACCCCCCCCTACAGCCTCCGCATTGACTCGGTACCCCCCCCTACAGCCTCCGCATTGACTTGGTACCCCCCCCCCCCCCCCTACAGCCTCCGCATTGACTCGGTACCCCCCCCTACAGCCTCCGCATTGACTCGGTACCCCCCCCTACAGCCTCCGCATTGACTCGGTACCCCCCCCTACAGCCTCCGCATTGACTCGGTACCCCCCCCCCCCCACAGCCTCCGCATTGCCTCGGTACCCCCCCCCCTACAGCCTACTGCTAACCCAGCCTAACCCTCAGCCAACCCCTATCCCCTAACCCTTAGCCTACCCCTAACCCTCAGCCTACCCCTAACCCTCAGCCAACCCCTAACCCTCAGCCAACCCCATCCCTTAACCCTCAGCATAACCCTTATCCTACCCCTAACCCTCAGCCAACCCCTATCCCCTACCCCTAACCCTCAGCCTACCCCTAACCTTCAGCCAACCCCTAACCCCAACCCCTAACCCCAACCCCTAACCCTACCCCTCAGCTTAACCCCAACCCCTAACTCTACCCTAACCCTAAATCCTTCCCCACAGCCTAACCCCAAACCCTACCCCTCAGCCTAACCCTACCCCTAACCATCAGCCTACCCCTAACCCCAACCCCTAAACCCAAACCATACCCCAACCCCTAACTCTCAGCCTACCCCCAACCCCTAACCCACCTAACCCTACCCCTAACCCCCAGCCTACCCTTAACCCTAACTCCTAACCCTTATCCATAACTCAGCCTAACCCCTACCCCTAACCCCCAGCCTACCCTTAACCCTAACCCCACCCCTCAGCTTAACCCCAACCCCTAACTCTACCCTAACCCTAAATCCTACCCCACAGCCTAACCCCAAACCCTACCCCTCAGCCTAACCCTACCCCTAACCATCAGCCTACCCCTAACCCCAACCCCTAAACCCAAACCATACCCCAACCCCTAACTCTCAGCCTACCCCCAACCCCTAACCCACCTAACCCTAACCCCCAGCCTACCCTTAACCCTAACTCCTAACCCTTATCCATAACTCAGCCTAACCCCTACCCCTAACCCCCAGCCTACCCTTAACCCTAACTCCTAACCCTTATCCATAACTCAGCCTAACCCCTAACCCTAACCCTCAGCCTACCCCCAACCCTAACTCCCACCCCTAACTCTCAGCCTAACCCCAAGCCCTAACCCCGCTAACCCTACCCCTAACCCTCAGCCTACCCCTAACTCCCACCTCTAACCCTTAGCCTACCCCTAACCCCCACCCCCACCCCTAACTCTCAGCCTAACCCCAACCCCTAACCCCCCTACCCCTCAGCCTACCCCTAACCCTCAGTCTACCCCTAGCCCCAAACCCTACCCCTAACCATCAGCCTACCCCTAACTCCTAACCCCTAACCCTCAGCCTAACCCCTACCCCTAACCAACCCCTAACACCAAACCCTCAGCCTAACCCCAAACCCTACCCCAACCCTCAGCCTACCCCCAACCCCTACCCCTCGGCCTACCCCTAACCCTAACCCTCAGCCTAACCCCTAACTCTCAGCCTACCCCTAACCCCCACCCCTAACCATTACCCCTAACCCCCACCCCTAACCATTACCCCCACCCCTACCCCTCAGCCTACCCCTAACCCCCACCCCTACCCCTCAGCCTACCCATAACCCCCACCCCTACCCCTCAGCCTACCCCTAACCCCCACCCCTACCCCTCAGCCTACCCCTTACCCTCAGCCTACCCCTAACCCCAACCCCTAACCTCCCTAACCCTAACCCCCACCCCTAACTCTCAGCCTACCCCTAACCCTACCCCTCAGCCTAACCCTAATCCCCACCCCTACCCCTCAGCCTAACCCCAACCCCTAACACCCCTACCCCTCAGCCTACCCCTAACCCTCAGCCTACCCCTAACCTCTAATCCCCAACCCCTCAGCCTACCCCTAACCCTACCCCTAACTCTCAGCCTAACCCCAACCCCCTTACCCCTCAGCCTACCCCCACCCCTAACTCTCAGCCTAACCCCAACCCCCTTACCCCTCAGCCTAACCCCAACCCCCTTACCCCTCAGCCTAATCCCAACCCCCTTACCCCTCAGCCTAACCCCAACCCCCTTACCCCTCAGCCTAACCCCAACCCCCTTACCCCTCAGCCTACCCCTAACCCTCAGCCTACCCCTAACCCTCAGTCTACCCCTAGCCCCAAACCCTACCCCTAACCATCAGCCTACCCCTAACTCCTAACCCCTAACCCTCAGCCTAACCCCTACCCCTAACCAACCCCTAACACCAAACCCTCAGCCTAACCCCAAACCCTACCCCAACCCTCAGCCTACCCCCAACCCCTACCCCTCGGCCTACCCCTAACCCTAACCCTCAGCCTAACCCCTAACTCTCAGCCTACCCCTAACCCCCACCCCTAACCATTACCCCCACCCCTACCTCTCAGCCTACCCCTAACCCCCACCCCTACCCCTCAGCCTACCCATAACCCCCACCCCTACCCCTCAGCCTACCCCTAACCCCCACCCCTACCCCTCAGCCTACCCCTTACCCTCAGCCTACCCCTAACCCCAACCCCTAACCTCCCTAACCCTAACCCCCACCCCTAACTCTCAGCCTACCCCTAACCCTACCCCTCAGCCTAACCCTAATCCCCACCCCTACCCCTCAGCCTAACCCCAACCCCTAACCCCCCTACCCCTCAGCCTACCCCTAACCCTCAGCCTACCCCTAACCTCTAATCCCCAACCCCTCAGCCTACCCCTAACCCTACCCCTAACTCTCAGCCTAACCCCAACCCTCTTACCCCTCAGCCTACCCCCACCCCTAACTCTCAGCCTAACCCCAACCCCCTTACCCCTCAGCCTAACCCCAACCCCCTTACCCCTCAGCCTAATCCCAACCCCCTTACCCCTCAGCCTAACCCCAACCCCCTTACCCCTCAGCCTAACCCCAACCCCCTTACCCCTCAGCCTACCCCTAACCCCTAACCCCTAACCCTCAGCCTACCCCTAACCCTCAGTCTACCCCTAGCCCCAAACCCTACCCCTAACCATCAGCCTACCCCTAACTCCTAACCCCTAACCCTCAGCCTAACCCCTACCCCTAACCAACCCCTAACACCAAACCCTCAGCCTAACCCCAAACCCTACCCCAACCCTCAGCCTACCCCCAACCCCTACCCCTCGGCCTACCCCTAACCCTAACCCTCAGCCTAACCCCTAACTCTCAGCCTACCCCTAACCCCCACCCCTAACCATTACCCCCACCCCTCAGCCTACCCATAACCCCCACCCCTACCCCTCAGCCTACCCCTAACCTCGAATCCCCAACCCCTCAGCCTACCCCTAACCCTACCCCTAACTCTCAGCCTAACCCCAACCCCCTTACCCCTCAGCCTACCCCCACCCCTAACTCTCAGCCTAACCCCAACCCCCTTACCCCTCAGCCTAACCCCAACCCCCTTACCCCTCAGCCTAATCCCAACCCCCTTACCCCTCAGCCTAATCCCAACCCCCTTACCCCTCAGCCTAACCCCAACCCCCTTACCCCTCAGCCTAACCCCAACCCCCTTACCCCTCAGCCTAACCCCAACCCCCTTACCCCTCAGCCTAACCCCAACCCCCTTACCCCTCAGCCTAACCCCAACCCCCTTACCCCTCAGCCTACCCCTAACCCCTAACCCTCAGCCTACCCCTAACCTGGTGGGCTGCAGTTGGTTAGAGGGGCGGGCTGCAGCTGGTTAGAGGGGCGGGCTGCAGCTGGTTAGAGGGGCGGGCTGCAGCTGGTTAGAGGGGCGGGCTGCAGCTGGTTAGAGGGGCGGGCTGCAGCTGGTTAGAGGGGCGGGCTGCAGCTGGTTAGAGGGGCGGGCTGCAGCTGGTTAGAGAGGCGGGCTGCAGCTGGTTAGAGAGGTGGGCTGTCATCAAGTTTACCTGTAGAGACCACAGAGCTGAAGCAGTCCTGTTGACCCCCTGACAGCTTGCCATCCGCAGCACCTGAAGACACTACGTTCTGGAGCACCTTGGGCTTCCTCTTGCTGCCAGGTTTAGGGCCTCTCTTCTTGTGAGGCCTGGGAGCCAGCAGTGAGTTAGAGGTTGGAGCCGTGCCGTTCTGAGCTGCAGCTGCCTCCGCTACAGCCTTCAGCAGGGCGATGGTCTCACTCTTGGGGCGCCGCCCCCGCACCCCCTTCCTGACAGGCAGCGGGGGTAGGGGGCTGGGAAGCCGGAAGGGCGCAGGCATGGATCTACGGCTAGGCTTGGAGGGGGTGTGGGCTGCTGTTAGGACATGCAGGTTCTTTGGCAGGTTGACTGGAAAAACAACAGAGGGATTATAAGATTTCAGTGCAACAGACATGGAGGGTTACGCTGGGATACAGCCTCTACACTGGCTGAGGAGTTACGCTGGGATACAGCCTCTACACTGGCTGAGGAGTTACGCTGGGATACAGCCTCTACACTGGCTGAGGAGTTACGCTGGGATACAGCCTCTACACTGGCTGAGGAGAGTTACGCTGGGATACAGCCTCTACACTGGCTGAGGAGAGTTACGCTGGGATACAGCCTCTACACTGGCTGAGGAGAGTTACGCTGGGATACAGCCTCTACACTGGCTGAGGAGTTACGCTGGGATACAGCCTCTACACTGGCTGAGGAGAGTTACGCTGGGATACAGCCTCTACACTGGCTGAGGAGAGTTACGCTGGGATATAGCCTCTACACTGGCTGAGGAGAGTTACGCTGGGATACAGCCTCTACACTGGCTGAGGAGAGTTACGCTGGGATACAGCCTCTACACTGGCTGAGGAGAGTTACGCTGGGATACAGCCTCTACACTGGCTGAGGAGTTACGCTGGGATACAGCCTCTACACTGGCTGAGGAGAGTTACGCTGGGATACAGCCTCTACACTGGCTGAGGAGAGTTACGCTGGGATACAGCCTCTACACTGGCTGAGGAGAGTTACGCTGGGATACAGCCTCTACACTGGCTGAGGAGAGTTACGCTGGGATACAGCCTCTACACTGGCTGAGGAGAGTTACGCTGGGATACAGCCTCTACACTGGCTGAGGAGAGTTACGCTGGGATACAGCCTCTACACTGGCTGAGGAGAGTTACGCTGGGATACAGCCTCTACACTGGCTGAGGAGAGTTACGCTGGGATACAGCCTCTACACTGGCTGAGGAGTTACGCTGGGATACAGCCTCTACACTGGCTGAGGAGTTACGCTGGGATACAGCCTCTACACTGGCTGAGGAGTTACGCTGGGATACAGCCTCTACACTGGCTGAGGAGAGTTACGCTGGGATACAGGCTCTACACTGGCTGAGGAGAGTTACGCTGGGATACAGCCTCTACACTGGCTGAGAAAGGAGAGTTACGCTGGGATACAGCCTCTACACTGGCTGAGGAGAGTTATGCTGGGATACAGCCTCTACACTGGCTGAGGAGTTACGCTGGGATACAGCCTCTACACTGGCTGAGGAGAGTTACGCTGGGATACAGCCTCTACACTGGCTGAGAGAGGATGGTTACGCTGGGATACAGCCTCTACACTGGCTGAGGAGTTACGCTGGGATATAGCCTCTACACTGGCTGAGGAGAGTTACGCTGGGATACAGCCTCTACACTGGCTGAGGAGTTACGCTGGGATATAGCCTCTACACTGGCTGAGGAGTTACGCTGGGATACAGCCTCTACACTGGCTGAGGAGTTACGCTGGGATATAGCCTCTACACTGGCTGAGGAGTTACGCTGGGATACAGCCTCTACACTGGCTGAGGAGTTACGCTGGGATACAGGCTCTACACTGGCTGAGGAGAGTTACGCTGGGATACAGCCTCTACACTGGCTGAGGAGAGTTACGCTGGGATACAGCCTCTACACTGGCTGAGGAGTTACGCTGGGATATAGCCTCTACACTGGCTGAGGAGAGTTACGCTGGGATACAGCCTCTACACTGGCTGAGGAGTTACGCTGGGATACAGCCTCTACACTGGCTGAGGAGAGTTACGCTGGGATACAGCCTCTACACTGGCTGAGGAGTTACGCTGGGATACAGCCTCTACACTGGCTGAGGAGAGTTACGCTGGGGATACAGCCTCTACACTGGCTGAGGAGTTACGCTGGGATACAGCCTCTACACTGGCTGAGGAGAGTTACGCTGGGATACAGCCTCTACACTGGCTGAGGAGAGTTACGCTGGGATACAGCCTCTACACTGGCTGAGGAGAGTTACGCTGGGATACAGCCTCTACACTGGCTGAGGAGAGTTACGCTGGGATACAGCCTCTACACTGGCTGAGGAGAGTTACGCTGGGATACAGCCTCTACACTGGCTGAGGAGAGTTACGCTGGGATACAGCCTCTACACTGGCTGAGGAGAGTTACGCTGGGATACAGCCTCTACACTGGCTGAGGAGTTACGCTGGGATACAGCCTCTACACTGGCTGAGGAGAGTTACGCTGGGATACAGCCTCTACACTGGCTGAGGAGAGTTACGCTGGGATACAGCCTCTACACTGGCTGAGGAGTTACGCTGGGATACAGCCTCTACACTGGCTGAGGAGTTACGCTGGGATACAGCCTCTACACTGGCTGAGGAGTTACGCTGGGATACAGCCTCTACACTGGCTGAGGAGAGTTACGCTGGGATACAGCCTCTACACTGGCTGAGGAGTTACGCTGGGATACAGCCTCTACACTGGCTGAGGAGAGTTATGCTGGGATACAGCCTCTACACTGGCTGAGAGAGGATGGTTACGCTGGGATACAGCCTCTACACTGGCTGAGAAAAGAGAGTTACGGTGGGATACAGCCTCTACACTGGCTGAGGAGAGTTACGCTGGGATACAGCCTCTACACTGGCTGAGGAGTTACGCTGGGATACAGCCTCTACACTGGCTGAGGAGTTACGCTGGGATACAGCCTCTACACTGGCTGAGGAGTTACGCTGGGATACAGCCTCTACACTGGCTGAGGAGTTACGCTGGGATACAGCCTCTACACTGGCTGAGGAGTTACGCTGGGATACAGCCTCTACACTGGCTGAGGAGAGTTACGCTGGACTACAGCCTCTACACTGGCTGAGAAAGGAGAGTTACGCTGGGATACAGCCTCAAATCAAATCAAATGTTATTTGTCACTTACACATGGTTAGCAGATGTTAATGCGAGTGTAGCGAAATGCTTGTGCTTCTAGTTCCGACAATGCAGTAATAACCAACAAGTAATCTAACTAACAATTCCAAAACTACTGTCTTGTACACAGTGTGAGGGGGTAAAGAATATGTACATAAGGATATATGAATGAGTGATGGTACAGAGCAGCATAGGCAGATACAGTAGATTGTATCGAGTACAGTATATACATATGAGATGAGTATGTAAACAAAGTGGCATAGTTAAAGTGGCTAGTGATACATGTATTACAGAAGGATACAGTCGATGATATAGAGTTCAGTATATACGTATGCCTATGAGATGAATAATGTAGGGTAAGTAACATTATATAAGGTAGCATTGGTTAAAGTGGCTAGTGATATATTTACATAATTTCCCATCAATTCCCATTATTAAAGTGGCTGGAGTTGAGTCAGTGTCAGTGTGTTGGCAGCAGCCACTCAATGTTAGTGGTGGCTGTTTAACAGTCTGATAGCCTTGAGATAGAAGCTGTTTTTCAGTCTCTCGGTCCCAGCTTTGATGCACCTGTACTGACCTCGCCTTCTGGATGATAGCGGGGTGAACAGGCAGTGGCTCGGGTGGTTGATGTCCTTGATGATCTTTATGGCCTTCCTGTGACATCGGGTGGTGTATGTGTCCTGAAGGGCAGGTAGTTTGCCCCCGGTGATGCGTTGTGCAGACCTCACTACCCTCTGGAGAGCCTTACGGTTGAGGGCGGAGCAGTTGCCGTACCAGGCGGTGATACAGCCCGCCAGGATGCTCTCGATTGTGCATCTGTAGAAGTTTGTGAGTGCTTTTGGTGACAAGCCAAATTTCTTCAGCCTCCTGAGGTTGAAGAGGCGCTGCTGCGCCTTCTTCACAATGCTGTCTGTGTGAGTGGACCAATTCAGTTTGTCTGTGATGTGTATGCCGAGGAACTTAAAACTTGCTACCCTCTCCACTACTGTTCCATCGATGTGGATAGGGGGGTGTTCCCTCTGCTGTTTCCTGAAGTCCACAATCATCTCCTTAGTTTTGTTGACGTTGAGTGTGAGGTTATTTTCCTGACACCACACTCCGAGGGCCCTCACCTCCTCCCTGTAGGCCGTCTCGTCGTTGTTGGTAATCAAGCCTACCACTGTTGTGTCGTCCGCAAACTTGATGATTGAGTTGGAGGCGTGCGTGGCCACGCAGTCGTGGGTGAACAGGGAGTACAGGAGAGGGCTCAGAACGCACCCTTGTGGGGCCCCAGTGTTGAGGATCAGCGGGGAGGAGATGTTGTTGCCTACCCTCACCACCTGGGGGCGGCCCGTCAGGAAGTCCAGTACCCAGTTGCACAGGGCGGGGTCGAGACCGCTGGGATACAGCCTCTACACTGGCTGAGGAGAGTTACGCTGGGATACAGCCTCTACACTGGCTGAGGAGTTACGCTGGGATACAGCCTCTACACTGGCTGAGGAGAGTTACGCTGGGATACAGCCTCTACACTGGCTGAGGAGAGTTACGCTGGGATACAGCCTCTACACTGGCTGAGGAGTTACGCTGGGATACAGCCTCTACACTGGCTGAGGAGTTACGCTGGGATACAGCCTCTACACTGGCTGAGGAGTTACGCTGGGATACAGCCTCTACACTGGCTGAGGAGAGTTACGCTGGGATACAGCCTCTACACTGGCTGAGGAGTTACGCTGGGATACAGCCTCTACACTGGCTGAGGAGAGTTATGCTGGGATACAGCCTCTACACTGGCTGAGAGAGGATGGTTACGCTGGGATACAGCCTCTACACTGGCTGAGAAAAGAGAGTTACGGTGGGATACAGCCTCTACACTGGCTGAGGAGAGTTACGCTGGGATACAGCCTCTACACTGGCTGAGGAGTTACGCTGGGATACAGCCTCTACACTGGCTGAGGAGTTACGCTGGGATACAGCCTCTACACTGGCTGAGGAGTTACGCTGGGATACAGCCTCTACACTGGCTGAGGAGTTACGCTGGGATACAGCCTCTACACTGGCTGAGGAGTTACGCTGGGATACAGCCTCTACACTGGCTGAGGAGAGTTACGCTGGACTACAGCCTCTACACTGGCTGAGAAAGGAGAGTTACGCTGGGATACAGCCTCAAATCAAATCAAATGTTATTTGTCACTTACACATGGTTAGCAGATGTTAATGCGAGTGTAGCGAAATGCTTGTGCTTCTAGTTCCGACAATGCAGTAATAACCAACAAGTAATCTAACTAACAATTCCAAAACTACTGTCTTGTACACAGTGTGAGGGGGTAAAGAATATGTACATAAGGATATATGAATGAGTGATGGTACAGAGCAGCATAGGCAGATACAGTAGATTGTATCGAGTACAGTATATACATATGAGATGAGTATGTAAACAAAGTGGCATAGTTAAAGTGGCTAGTGATACATGTATTACAGAAGGATACAGTCGATGATATAGAGTTCAGTATATACGTATGCCTATGAGATGAATAATGTAGGGTAAGTAACATTATATAAGGTAGCATTGGTTAAAGTGGCTAGTGATATATTTACATAATTTCCCATCAATTCCCATTATTAAAGTGGCTGGAGTTGAGTCAGTGTCAGTGTGTTGGCAGCAGCCACTCAATGTTAGTGGTGGCTGTTTAACAGTCTGATAGCCTTGAGATAGAAGCTGTTTTTCAGTCTCTCGGTCCCAGCTTTGATGCACCTGTACTGACCTCGCCTTCTGGATGATAGCGGGGTGAACAGGCAGTGGCTCGGGTGGTTGATGTCCTTGATGATCTTTATGGCCTTCCTGTGACATCGGGTGGTGTATGTGTCCTGAAGGGCAGGTAGTTTGCCCCCGGTGATGCGTTGTGCAGACCTCACTACCCTCTGGAGAGCCTTACGGTTGAGGGCGGAGCAGTTGCCGTACCAGGCGGTGATACAGCCCGCCAGGATGCTCTCGATTGTGCATCTGTAGAAGTTTGTGAGTGCTTTTGGTGACAAGCCAAATTTCTTCAGCCTCCTGAGGTTGAAGAGGCGCTGCTGCGCCTTCTTCACAATGCTGTCTGTGTGAGTGGACCAATTCAGTTTGTCTGTGATGTGTATGCCGAGGAACTTAAAACTTGCTACCCTCTCCACTACTGTTCCATCGATGTGGATAGGGGGGTGTTCCCTCTGCTGTTTCCTGAAGTCCACAATCATCTCCTTAGTTTTGTTGACGTTGAGTGTGAGGTTATTTTCCTGACACCACACTCCGAGGGCCCTCACCTCCTCCCTGTAGGCCGTCTCGTCGTTGTTGGTAATCAAGCCTACCACTGTTGTGTCGTCCGCAAACTTGATGATTGAGTTGGAGGCGTGCGTGGCCACGCAGTCGTGGGTGAACAGGGAGTACAGGAGAGGGCTCAGAACGCACCCTTGTGGGGCCCCAGTGTTGAGGATCAGCGGGGAGGAGATGTTGTTGCCTACCCTCACCACCTGGGGGCGGCCCGTCAGGAAGTCCAGTACCCAGTTGCACAGGGCGGGGTCGAGACCGCTGGGATACAGCCTCTACACTGGCTGAGGAGAGTTACGCTGGGATACAGCCTCTACACTGGCTGAGGAGTTACGCTGGGATACAGCCTCTACACTGGCTGAGGAGAGTTACGCTGGGATACAGCCTCTACACTGGCTGAGGAGAGTTACGCTGGGATACAGCCTCTACACTGGCTGAGGAGTTACGCTGGGATACAGCCTCTACACTGGCTGAGGAGTTACGCTGGGATACAGCCTCTACACTGGCTGAGGAGTTACGCTGGGATACAGCCTCTACACTGGCTGAGGAGAGTTACGCTGGGATACAGCCTCTACACTGGCTGAGGAGTTACGCTGGGATACAGCCTCTACACTGGCTGAGGAGAGTTATGCTGGGATACAGCCTCTACACTGGCTGAGAGAGGATGGTTACGCTGGGATACAGCCTCTACACTGGCTGAGAAAAGAGAGTTACGGTGGGATACAGCCTCTACACTGGCTGAGGAGAGTTACGCTGGGATACAGCCTCTACACTGGCTGAGGAGTTACGCTGGGATACAGCCTCTACACTGGCTGAGGAGTTACGCTGGGATACAGCCTCTACACTGGCTGAGGAGTTACGCTGGGATACAGCCTCTACACTGGCTGAGGAGTTACGCTGGGATACAGCCTCTACACTGGCTGAGGAGTTACGCTGGGATACAGCCTCTACACTGGCTGAGGAGAGTTACGCTGGACTACAGCCTCTACACTGGCTGAGAAAGGAGAGTTACGCTGGGATACAGCCTCAAATCAAATCAAATGTTATTTGTCACTTACACATGGTTAGCAGATGTTAATGCGAGTGTAGCGAAATGCTTGTGCTTCTAGTTCCGACAATGCAGTAATAACCAACAAGTAATCTAACTAACAATTCCAAAACTACTGTCTTGTACACAGTGTGAGGGGGTAAAGAATATGTACATAAGGATATATGAATGAGTGATGGTACAGAGCAGCATAGGCAGATACAGTAGATTGTATCGAGTACAGTATATACATATGAGATGAGTATGTAAACAAAGTGGCATAGTTAAAGTGGCTAGTGATACATGTATTACAGAAGGATACAGTCGATGATATAGAGTTCAGTATATACGTATGCCTATGAGATGAATAATGTAGGGTAAGTAACATTATATAAGGTAGCATTGGTTAAAGTGGCTAGTGATATATTTACATAATTTCCCATCAATTCCCATTATTAAAGTGGCTGGAGTTGAGTCAGTGTCAGTGTGTTGGCAGCAGCCACTCAATGTTAGTGGTGGCTGTTTAACAGTCTGATAGCCTTGAGATAGAAGCTGTTTTTCAGTCTCTCGGTCCCAGCTTTGATGCACCTGTACTGACCTCGCCTTCTGGATGATAGCGGGGTGAACAGGCAGTGGCTCGGGTGGTTGATGTCCTTGATGATCTTTATGGCCTTCCTGTGACATCGGGTGGTGTATGTGTCCTGAAGGGCAGGTAGTTTGCCCCCGGTGATGCGTTGTGCAGACCTCACTACCCTCTGGAGAGCCTTACGGTTGAGGGCGGAGCAGTTGCCGTACCAGGCGGTGATACAGCCCGCCAGGATGCTCTCGATTGTGCATCTGTAGAAGTTTGTGAGTGCTTTTGGTGACAAGCCAAATTTCTTCAGCCTCCTGAGGTTGAAGAGGCGCTGCTGCGCCTTCTTCACAATGCTGTCTGTGTGAGTGGACCAATTCAGTTTGTCTGTGATGTGTATGCCGAGGAACTTAAAACTTGCTACCCTCTCCACTACTGTTCCATCGATGTGGATAGGGGGGTGTTCCCTCTGCTGTTTCCTGAAGTCCACAATCATCTCCTTAGTTTTGTTGACGTTGAGTGTGAGGTTATTTTCCTGACACCACACTCCGAGGGCCCTCACCTCCTCCCTGTAGGCCGTCTCGTCGTTGTTGGTAATCAAGCCTACCACTGTTGTGTCGTCCGCAAACTTGATGATTGAGTTGGAGGCGTGCGTGGCCACGCAGTCGTGGGTGAACAGGGAGTACAGGAGAGGGCTCAGAACGCACCCTTGTGGGGCCCCAGTGTTGAGGATCAGCGGGGAGGAGATGTTGTTGCCTACCCTCACCACCTGGGGGCGGCCCGTCAGGAAGTCCAGTACCCAGTTGCACAGGGCGGGGTCGAGACCCAGGGTCTCGAGCTTGATGACGAGCTTGGAGGGTACTATGGTGTTGAATGCCGAACTGTAGTCAATGAACAGCATTCTCACATAGGTATTCCTCTTGTCCAGATGGGTTAGGGCAGTGTGCAGTGTGGTTGAGATTGCATCGTCTGTGGACCTATTTGGGCGGTAAGCAAATTGGAGTGGGTCTAGGGTGTCAGGTAGGGTGGAGGTGATATGGTCCTTGACTAGTCTCTCAAAGCACTTCATGATGACGGAAGTGAGTGCTACGGGGCGGTAGTCGTTTAGCTCAGTTACCTTAGCTTTCTTGGGAACAGGAACAATGGTGGCCCTCTTGAAGCATGTGGGAACAGCAGACTGGTATAGGGATTGATTGAATATGTCCGTAAACACACCGGCCAGCTGGTCTGTGCATGCTCTGAGGGCGCGGCTGGGGATGCCGTCTGGGCCTGCAGCCTTGCGAGGGTTAACACGTTTAAATGTCTTACTCACCTCGGCTGCAGTGAAGGAGAGACCGCAAGTTTTCGTTGCAGGCCGTGTCAGTGGCACTGTATTGTCCTCAAAGCGGGCAAAAAAGTTATTTAGTCTGCCTGGGAGCAGGACATCCTGGTCCGTGACTGGGCTGGATTTCTTCTTGTAGTCCGTGATTGACTGTAGACCCTGCCACATGCCTCTTGTGTCTGAGCCGTTGAATTGAGATTCTACTTTGTCTCTGTACTGACGCTTAGCTTGTTTGATAGCCTTGCGGAGGGAATAGCTGCACTGTTTGTATTCGGTCATGTTACCAGACACCTTGCCCTGATTAAAAGCAGTGGTTCGCGCTTTCAGTTTCACACGAATGCTGCCATCAGCGTAACTCTGGCTGAGGAGAGTTACGCTGGGATACAGCCTCTACACTGGCTGAGGAGAGTTACGCTGGGATACAGCCTCTACACTGGCTGAGGAGAGTTACGCTGGGATACAGCCTCTACACTGGCTGAGGAGAGTTATGCTGGGATACAGCCTCTACACTGGCTGAGGAGTTACGCTGGGATACAGCCTCTACACTGGCTGAGGAGAGTTACGCTGGGATACAGCCTCTACACTGGCTGAGAGAGGATGGTTACGCTGGGATACAGCCTCTACACTGGCTGAGGAGTTACGCTGGGATATAGCCTCTACACTGGCTGAGGAGAGTTACGCTGGGATACAGCCTCTACACTGGCTGAGGAGTTACGCTGGGATATAGCCTCTACACTGGCTGAGGAGTTACGCTGGGATACAGCCTCTACACTGGCTGAGGAGTTACGCTGGGATATAGCCTCTACACTGGCTGAGGAGTTACGCTGGGATACAGCCTCTACACTGGCTGAGGAGTTACGCTGGGATACAGGCTCTACACTGGCTGAGGAGAGTTACGCTGGGATACAGCCTCTACACTGGCTGAGGAGAGTTACGCTGGGATACAGCCTCTACACTGGCTGAGGAGTTACGCTGGGATATAGCCTCTACACTGGCTGAGGAGAGTTACGCTGGGATACAGCCTCTACACTGGCTGAGGAGTTACGCTGGGATACAGCCTCTACACTGGCTGAGGAGAGTTACGCTGGGATACAGCCTCTACACTGGCTGAGGAGTTACGCTGGGATACAGCCTCTACACTGGCTGAGGAGAGTTACGCTGGGGATACAGCCTCTACACTGGCTGAGGAGTTACGCTGGGATACAGCCTCTACACTGGCTGAGGAGAGTTACGCTGGGATACAGCCTCTACACTGGCTGAGGAGAGTTACGCTGGGATACAGCCTCTACACTGGCTGAGGAGAGTTACGCTGGGATACAGCCTCTACACTGGCTGAGGAGAGTTACGCTGGGATACAGCCTCTACACTGGCTGAGGAGAGTTACGCTGGGATACAGCCTCTACACTGGCTGAGGAGAGTTACGCTGGGATACAGCCTCTACACTGGCTGAGGAGAGTTACGCTGGGATACAGCCTCTACACTGGCTGAGGAGTTACGCTGGGATACAGCCTCTACACTGGCTGAGGAGAGTTACGCTGGGATACAGCCTCTACACTGGCTGAGGAGAGTTACGCTGGGATACAGCCTCTACACTGGCTGAGGAGTTACGCTGGGATACAGCCTCTACACTGGCTGAGGAGTTACGCTGGGATACAGCCTCTACACTGGCTGAGGAGTTACGCTGGGATACAGCCTCTACACTGGCTGAGGAGAGTTACGCTGGGATACAGCCTCTACACTGGCTGAGGAGTTACGCTGGGATACAGCCTCTACACTGGCTGAGGAGAGTTATGCTGGGATACAGCCTCTACACTGGCTGAGAGAGGATGGTTACGCTGGGATACAGCCTCTACACTGGCTGAGAAAAGAGAGTTACGGTGGGATACAGCCTCTACACTGGCTGAGGAGAGTTACGCTGGGATACAGCCTCTACACTGGCTGAGGAGTTACGCTGGGATACAGCCTCTACACTGGCTGAGGAGTTACGCTGGGATACAGCCTCTACACTGGCTGAGGAGTTACGCTGGGATACAGCCTCTACACTGGCTGAGGAGTTACGCTGGGATACAGCCTCTACACTGGCTGAGGAGTTACGCTGGGATACAGCCTCTACACTGGCTGAGGAGAGTTACGCTGGACTACAGCCTCTACACTGGCTGAGAAAGGAGAGTTACGCTGGGATACAGCCTCAAATCAAATCAAATGTTATTTGTCACTTACACATGGTTAGCAGATGTTAATGCGAGTGTAGCGAAATGCTTGTGCTTCTAGTTCCGACAATGCAGTAATAACCAACAAGTAATCTAACTAACAATTCCAAAACTACTGTCTTGTACACAGTGTGAGGGGGTAAAGAATATGTACATAAGGATATATGAATGAGTGATGGTACAGAGCAGCATAGGCAGATACAGTAGATTGTATCGAGTACAGTATATACATATGAGATGAGTATGTAAACAAAGTGGCATAGTTAAAGTGGCTAGTGATACATGTATTACAGAAGGATACAGTCGATGATATAGAGTTCAGTATATACGTATGCCTATGAGATGAATAATGTAGGGTAAGTAACATTATATAAGGTAGCATTGGTTAAAGTGGCTAGTGATATATTTACATAATTTCCCATCAATTCCCATTATTAAAGTGGCTGGAGTTGAGTCAGTGTCAGTGTGTTGGCAGCAGCCACTCAATGTTAGTGGTGGCTGTTTAACAGTCTGATAGCCTTGAGATAGAAGCTGTTTTTCAGTCTCTCGGTCCCAGCTTTGATGCACCTGTACTGACCTCGCCTTCTGGATGATAGCGGGGTGAACAGGCAGTGGCTCGGGTGGTTGATGTCCTTGATGATCTTTATGGCCTTCCTGTGACATCGGGTGGTGTATGTGTCCTGAAGGGCAGGTAGTTTGCCCCCGGTGATGCGTTGTGCAGACCTCACTACCCTCTGGAGAGCCTTACGGTTGAGGGCGGAGCAGTTGCCGTACCAGGCGGTGATACAGCCCGCCAGGATGCTCTCGATTGTGCATCTGTAGAAGTTTGTGAGTGCTTTTGGTGACAAGCCAAATTTCTTCAGCCTCCTGAGGTTGAAGAGGCGCTGCTGCGCCTTCTTCACAATGCTGTCTGTGTGAGTGGACCAATTCAGTTTGTCTGTGATGTGTATGCCGAGGAACTTAAAACTTGCTACCCTCTCCACTACTGTTCCATCGATGTGGATAGGGGGGTGTTCCCTCTGCTGTTTCCTGAAGTCCACAATCATCTCCTTAGTTTTGTTGACGTTGAGTGTGAGGTTATTTTCCTGACACCACACTCCGAGGGCCCTCACCTCCTCCCTGTAGGCCGTCTCGTCGTTGTTGGTAATCAAGCCTACCACTGTTGTGTCGTCCGCAAACTTGATGATTGAGTTGGAGGCGTGCGTGGCCACGCAGTCGTGGGTGAACAGGGAGTACAGGAGAGGGCTCAGAACGCACCCTTGTGGGGCCCCAGTGTTGAGGATCAGCGGGGAGGAGATGTTGTTGCCTACCCTCACCACCTGGGGGCGGCCCGTCAGGAAGTCCAGTACCCAGTTGCACAGGGCGGGGTCGAGACCGCTGGGATACAGCCTCTACACTGGCTGAGGAGAGTTACGCTGGGATACAGCCTCTACACTGGCTGAGGAGTTACGCTGGGATACAGCCTCTACACTGGCTGAGGAGAGTTACGCTGGGATACAGCCTCTACACTGGCTGAGGAGAGTTACGCTGGGATACAGCCTCTACACTGGCTGAGGAGTTACGCTGGGATACAGCCTCTACACTGGCTGAGGAGTTACGCTGGGATACAGCCTCTACACTGGCTGAGGAGTTACGCTGGGATACAGCCTCTACACTGGCTGAGGAGAGTTACGCTGGGATACAGCCTCTACACTGGCTGAGGAGTTACGCTGGGATACAGCCTCTACACTGGCTGAGGAGAGTTATGCTGGGATACAGCCTCTACACTGGCTGAGAGAGGATGGTTACGCTGGGATACAGCCTCTACACTGGCTGAGAAAAGAGAGTTACGGTGGGATACAGCCTCTACACTGGCTGAGGAGAGTTACGCTGGGATACAGCCTCTACACTGGCTGAGGAGTTACGCTGGGATACAGCCTCTACACTGGCTGAGGAGTTACGCTGGGATACAGCCTCTACACTGGCTGAGGAGTTACGCTGGGATACAGCCTCTACACTGGCTGAGGAGTTACGCTGGGATACAGCCTCTACACTGGCTGAGGAGTTACGCTGGGATACAGCCTCTACACTGGCTGAGGAGAGTTACGCTGGACTACAGCCTCTACACTGGCTGAGAAAGGAGAGTTACGCTGGGATACAGCCTCAAATCAAATCAAATGTTATTTGTCACTTACACATGGTTAGCAGATGTTAATGCGAGTGTAGCGAAATGCTTGTGCTTCTAGTTCCGACAATGCAGTAATAACCAACAAGTAATCTAACTAACAATTCCAAAACTACTGTCTTGTACACAGTGTGAGGGGGTAAAGAATATGTACATAAGGATATATGAATGAGTGATGGTACAGAGCAGCATAGGCAGATACAGTAGATTGTATCGAGTACAGTATATACATATGAGATGAGTATGTAAACAAAGTGGCATAGTTAAAGTGGCTAGTGATACATGTATTACAGAAGGATACAGTCGATGATATAGAGTTCAGTATATACGTATGCCTATGAGATGAATAATGTAGGGTAAGTAACATTATATAAGGTAGCATTGGTTAAAGTGGCTAGTGATATATTTACATAATTTCCCATCAATTCCCATTATTAAAGTGGCTGGAGTTGAGTCAGTGTCAGTGTGTTGGCAGCAGCCACTCAATGTTAGTGGTGGCTGTTTAACAGTCTGATAGCCTTGAGATAGAAGCTGTTTTTCAGTCTCTCGGTCCCAGCTTTGATGCACCTGTACTGACCTCGCCTTCTGGATGATAGCGGGGTGAACAGGCAGTGGCTCGGGTGGTTGATGTCCTTGATGATCTTTATGGCCTTCCTGTGACATCGGGTGGTGTATGTGTCCTGAAGGGCAGGTAGTTTGCCCCCGGTGATGCGTTGTGCAGACCTCACTACCCTCTGGAGAGCCTTACGGTTGAGGGCGGAGCAGTTGCCGTACCAGGCGGTGATACAGCCCGCCAGGATGCTCTCGATTGTGCATCTGTAGAAGTTTGTGAGTGCTTTTGGTGACAAGCCAAATTTCTTCAGCCTCCTGAGGTTGAAGAGGCGCTGCTGCGCCTTCTTCACAATGCTGTCTGTGTGAGTGGACCAATTCAGTTTGTCTGTGATGTGTATGCCGAGGAACTTAAAACTTGCTACCCTCTCCACTACTGTTCCATCGATGTGGATAGGGGGGTGTTCCCTCTGCTGTTTCCTGAAGTCCACAATCATCTCCTTAGTTTTGTTGACGTTGAGTGTGAGGTTATTTTCCTGACACCACACTCCGAGGGCCCTCACCTCCTCCCTGTAGGCCGTCTCGTCGTTGTTGGTAATCAAGCCTACCACTGTTGTGTCGTCCGCAAACTTGATGATTGAGTTGGAGGCGTGCGTGGCCACGCAGTCGTGGGTGAACAGGGAGTACAGGAGAGGGCTCAGAACGCACCCTTGTGGGGCCCCAGTGTTGAGGATCAGCGGGGAGGAGATGTTGTTGCCTACCCTCACCACCTGGGGGCGGCCCGTCAGGAAGTCCAGTACCCAGTTGCACAGGGCGGGGTCGAGACCCAGGGTCTCGAGCTTGATGACGAGCTTGGAGGGTACTATGGTGTTGAATGCCGAACTGTAGTCAATGAACAGCATTCTCACATAGGTATTCCTCTTGTCCAGATGGGTTAGGGCAGTGTGCAGTGTGGTTGAGATTGCATCGTCTGTGGACCTATTTGGGCGGTAAGCAAATTGGAGTGGGTCTAGGGTGTCAGGTAGGGTGGAGGTGATATGGTCCTTGACTAGTCTCTCAAAGCACTTCATGATGACGGAAGTGAGTGCTACGGGGCGGTAGTCGTTTAGCTCAGTTACCTTAGCTTTCTTGGGAACAGGAACAATGGTGGCCCTCTTGAAGCATGTGGGAACAGCAGACTGGTATAGGGATTGATTGAATATGTCCGTAAACACACCGGCCAGCTGGTCTGTGCATGCTCTGAGGGCGCGGCTGGGGATGCCGTCTGGGCCTGCAGCCTTGCGAGGGTTAACACGTTTAAATGTCTTACTCACCTCGGCTGCAGTGAAGGAGAGACCGCAAGTTTTCGTTGCAGGCCGTGTCAGTGGCACTGTATTGTCCTCAAAGCGGGCAAAAAAGTTATTTAGTCTGCCTGGGAGCAGGACATCCTGGTCCGTGACTGGGCTGGATTTCTTCTTGTAGTCCGTGATTGACTGTAGACCCTGCCACATGCCTCTTGTGTCTGAGCCGTTGAATTGAGATTCTACTTTGTCTCTGTACTGACGCTTAGCTTGTTTGATAGCCTTGCGGAGGGAATAGCTGCACTGTTTGTATTCGGTCATGTTACCAGACACCTTGCCCTGATTAAAAGCAGTGGTTCGCGCTTTCAGTTTCACACGAATGCTGCCATCAGCGTAACTCTGGCTGAGGAGAGTTACGCTGGGATACAGCCTCTACACTGGCTGAGGAGAGTTACGCTGGGATACAGCCTCTACACTGGCTGAGGAGAGTTACGCTGGGATACAGCCTCTACACTGGCTGAGGAGTTACGCTGGGATACAGCCTCTACACTGGCTGAGAGAGGATGGTTACGCTGGGATACAGCCTCTACACTGGCTGAGGAGAGTTACGCTGGGATACAGCCTCTACACTGGCTGAGGAGAGTTACGCTGGGATACAGCCTCTACACTGGCTGAGGAGAGTTACGCTGGGATACAGCCTCTACACTGGCTGAGGAGAGTTACGCTGGGATACAGCCTCTACACTGGCTGAGGAGAGTTACGCTGGGATACAGCCTCTACACTGGCTGAGAAAGGAGAGTTACGCTGGGATACAGCCTCTACACTGGCTGAGAAAGGAGAGTTACGCTGGGATACAGCCTCTACACTGGCTGAGAAAGGAGAGTTACGCTGGGATACAGCCTCTACACTGGCTGAGAGAGGATGGTTACGCTGGGATACAGCCTCTACACTGGCCGAGAAAGGAGAGTTACGCTGGGATACAGCCTCTACACAGGCTGAGAAAGGAGAGTTACGCTGGGATACAGCCTCTACACTGGCCGAGAAAGGAGAGTTACGCTGGGATACAGCCTCTACACTGGCTGAGGAGAGTTACGCTGGGATACAGCCTCTACACTGGCTGAGGAGAGTTACGCTGGGATACAGCCTCTACACTGGCTGAGAAAAGAGAGTTACGCTGGGATACAGCCTCTACACTGGCTGAGAGAGGATGGTTACGCTGGGATACAGCCTCTACACTGGCTGAGGAGAGTTACGCTGGGATACAGCCTCTACACTGGCTGAGGAGAGTTACGCTGGGATACAGCCTCTACACTGGCTGAGGAGTTACGCTGGGATACAGCCTCTACACTGGCTGAGGAGTTACGCTGGGATACAGCCTCTACACTGGCTGAGGAGAGTTACGCTGGGATACAGCCTCTACACTGGCTGAGGAGAGTTACGCTGGGATACAGCCTCTACACTGGCTGAGGAGAGTTACGCTGGGATATAGCCTCTACACTGGCTGAGAGAGGATGGTTACGCTGGGATACAGCCTCTACACTGGCTGAGGAGTTACGCTGGGATACAGCCTCTACACTGGCTGAGAGAGGATGGTTACGCTGGGATACAGCCTCTACACTGGCCGAGAAAGGATGGTTACGCTGGGATACAGCCTCTACACTGGCTGAGAGAGGATGGTTACGCTGGGATACAGCCTCTACACTGGCTGAGAAAGGAGAGTTACGCTGGGATACAGCCTCTACACTGGCTGAGAAAGGAGAGTTACGCTGGGATACAGCCTCTACACTGGCTGAGAAAGGAGAGTTACGCTGGGATACAGCCTCTACACTGGCTGAGAGAGGATGGTTACGCTGGGATACAGCCTCTACACTGGCCGAGAAAGGAGAGTTACGCTGGGATACAGCCTCTACACTGGCTGAGAAAGGAGAGTTACGCTGGGATACAGCCTCTACACTGGCCGAGAAAGGAGAGTTACGCTGGGATACAGCCTCTACACTGGCTGAGAAAGGAGAGTTACGCTGGGATACAGCCTCTACACTGGCCGAGAAAGGAGAGTTACGCTGGGATACAGCCTCTACACTGGCTGAGGAGAGTTACGCTGGGATACAGCCTCTACACTGGCTGAGGAGAGTTACGCTGGGATATAGCCTCTACACTGGCTGAGAAAAGAGAGTTACGCTGGGATACAGCCTCTACACTGGCTGAGAGAGGATGGTTACGCTGGGATACAGCCTCTACACTGGCTGAGGAGAGTTACGCTGGGATACAGCCTCTACACTGGCTGAGGAGTTACGCTGGGATACAGCCTCTACACTGGCTGAGGAGTTACGCTGGGATACAGCCTCTACACTGGCTGAGGAGAGTTACGCTGGGATACAGCCTCTACACTGGCTGAGAAAGGAGAGTTACGCTGGGATACAGCCTCTACACTGGCTGAGAAAGGAGAGTTACGCTGGGATACAGCCTCTACACTGGCTGAGAAAGGAGAGTTACGCTGGGATACAGCCTCTACACTGGCTGAGAGAGGATGGTTACGCTGGGATACAGCCTCTACACTGGCCGAGAAAGGAGAGTTACGCTGGGA